>NC_080676.1:64253864-64556894 GCF_030445035.2 Dasypus novemcinctus
CATTACTTACTTCATTCATTTTACACTTTGGCTTTCCATTGTCATGTCTTGTCTGTTTTTGTTTATCCTTTAACTTATCCTTCCTAATAACCATTTTTACACTCTTCTGCAAATCTCTCACCCTTGCTTTTGCATTTCAGGCTGCAGCACCTCCTTTTAGTATCTCTTGTAATTTTGGTCTTTTGGTAGTATACTCTCTTAGTTTTTGTTTGTCTGTGAAAACTTTAAACTCGCCCTCATTTTTGAAGGGCAATTTTGTTGGATACATAATTCTTGGCTGGCAGGTTTTCTCCTTTAGTACCTTAAATATATCATACCATTTTCTTCTCACTTCTTTTGTTTCCTATGAGAGGTTGGCACTTAATCTTATTGAAGTTCCTTTGTATGTGATGATTTGCTTTTCTCTTGCTTTCAAAATTCCCTTTTTATCTCTGATATTTTTCATTCTGAATAGTAGTCTCAGAGTAGGACTGTTTGAATTTATTCTCTTTGGGGTGCATTGTCCTTCTTAGACAATGATTTATGTCTTTCATAATGGTTGAAATATTTTTGGTCATTATTTCCTCAAATATTCTTTTGCCCCTTTTCTGCTCTCCTCTCCTTCTGGTACACTGATAAGGTATATTTGTGTGTGTATTTTGCATTCTCATTCAATTTCCTGAGACCCTGTTTCATGTTTTTCATTCTTTTCTCTTTATGTTTTTGTGTCTTTTTCAGTTCAGATGTTCTTTCCTTGAAGTCACTAATTCTGTATTTGAGCAAGTCAAATATTCTGTTATGTGCCTCTAATGTGATTTTAATGTCATCCACTGTGTCTTTCACTCACATAAGCTTGGTTACTTTTCTTTTCAGGCCCTCAAATTTTCTTTATGCTTACCCAGGGTCTTCTTAATTTCCTTTATCTCTTTAGTCATGTTTTCCTTCAATTTTTTTGAATTGAATTGGGAGATTTGTGTCCTTGTCATTGAAGAGTTGTCTCAAATCTTGTTTCTCATCAGGATATTTGTTTTTTTCCTTTGGTCTGGGCCATCTTTTCTCATTTTTCTATTTGGCTTTTAAACTTTTGTGATGTCTAGGCATCTGAATATGTTGATTAATCTATTCTGATGCTCAATTATTCTCTTGCCTAGCTTTGTTTTTTTTAACAGCTCTTCTTTGATTTTTGTTCAACTTGTTCTGAGTCTTTAAATTGCCCAGCTTACATTATTAAAATCAGGTCAGGGACTCCTTAATGGGGCACAGATTTTCTCTCAGGATTTGGGCTAAAGAGTAACCTAAAAGCAAGTTTTCTAATTGTGATTTCCTGGCCAGCCAGCAGATGGCACTTTTTGGCACTTATTTCCTTGGAGGTGTTTCTTTTGACCTCTGCTTTCCAGTGTTTCCATTCTGGCTAGAGCTGAGATTCGAAGTGGGCTGTGCTGGTAGAATTCACTGAAGAGAAATCACTCTCTGCCCTCCAATGTATACTCCCCCTTCCCTTTTAAGAACCGACCTGGAGGAAGAGGTCTGTTTCCCTCTCAGTTGGCTGCAGTGCACCAGGGGCTTTATCCAGGCTTAATGTCTTGAGGGTGGGGGCCATTCCCAGCCACTGCAGGGGTTCAGTAAATCATGTTTATTGTTTTAGGTTCTTTGTCTCTCTGTTCTTCATCCTCCTGGAGGTTGTGCAGCACTGTCCTGATCTGCTGACCCCCAAGGCAGGTTTAAGACAACTTTTGTCCCTTTCTCCATTGTTTTTGTGAGAGGGTTGATCTCTACATGCCTGCTAGGATGCCATATTCCCAGAAACCCTCCTCCCCCAATATTTATGTACTATCAAGTAAACTTCAGAGCAGAGAATATACCTAAGAAAGAGTTATGTTACAGAATAATAAAAAGATACAATGATTCTAAATGTGTGCACACCAAACAAAAGAGCTGAAAGGAGAAGTAGACAAATCCTATATTATAGTTCAGAACTTCAACACTCTCCTCTCAGCAAGATATATCTTCTCAAGAGAAAATCAGGACGGATATTGAAGATATGAATGATATAATCAACCAACAGTATTTAATTTTTTTTTTTAATTTTTTTATTTTTTATTGACTTTGTAATAATATTACATTAAAAATATATATGTGAGGTCCCATTCAACCCCACCCCCCCACCCCCCCTCTCCCCCCCCCCCAACAACACTCGTTCCCATCATCATGACACATCCATTGGATTTGGTAAGTACATCTTTGGGCACCTCTGCACCTCATATACATTGGTTCACATCATGGCCCATACTCTCCTCTATTCCATCATGTAGGCCCCCAACAGTATTTAATTGATACCTACCTATCTATACTCCACTGAACAATAGTAGAATACACATATTTTTCAAGTGTACTTGGAATATTCAACAAGATAGATCATGTCTTAGGTCAATAAAATAAACCTCAACCAATTTGGGAGAATCAAAACTGTATAGATAGTGTTCTCTGACTACAGTGGAATAAAACAAGAAACAAATAACAAGAAGAGAATAGGAAAATCTCTAAACATGTGGAAATTAAATGACAAACTTGTAAAAAATTCATGGATTAAAAAGGAATTCACAAAAGAAGTTATAAAATATGTAGAAGTGAATTAAACTGAAATTACAATATATCAAAATATATGGGATGCATCTAAAGCAGTTCTGAGAGGGAAATTTATAGCATGAATGCTTACATTGGAAACTAGATGTGGTGAGGGTCCTTAAGACTATCCCAGACTTGGTGATTCATCTTCTAATAAAGTCCTAGACTCACAGGACTCAGAAATTCTTATACCCATAGTTAGCATTTATTACTATGAAGGGATACAAAGAAAATCAGCAGAGGTAAAAGGTACTTGGGATGAAGTCTGGAGGAAACCAAGCACAAGCTACTAAGAGTCTTCTCCCAGTGGAGACCCACAGACACACTTAATTCATTGAGAAATTAATTGTGCTAACATGTATGAAATGTTATCTTCCAAGAAAGGCTACATGAGCTTAGGGATCCAAGCTTTATATTGGGAGTTGGTCATGGAGGCATTTTGTGCCTGCATGACTGACTACAATTACTGAAGCTCCCAGCCCCTGAAAAAAAGCCAATGTTCACCATAAATTAGGTCATTTGCATGAAGTGTCTTGACAAACTAGTACACTGTGCTTTAATGCCTCAAGTGTAGAAACATTACTGGTTAGAACATTCCAAGAGCTCAATTTCCAGAAATTGGCCAGAGCAGCCACTAAACAGACCCTTCTTGAGAATGTGCAGGTTTAACAATGCAAGTTTACTGAGTTAACCTATTCCTGCACATGAAGAAATATTCTTTTCAATAATATTTCTACCTCAAGAAAGTAGAAAAAAAGAGCAAAATAAACCCAAAGTAAGTAGAAGGAAGGAGATAATAAAGGTCAGAGTAGAAATCAATGAAATTAAAAATAAGAAAATAGAGAAAATCAAGTAAACTAAAACTTGATTATTCAAAAAACTTGTTAAACATCTAACAAAACTGACAAAAATAAAAAGAAAGAAGACATAAAGCAATATCAGGAAAGAAATAGGCGATATCATTACAGACCTTGCTGTCATTATAAAGCAATAAGGGAATAGTACAAAAATCTTTATTCTCAAAAATTTGACAACTTAAAAGAAATGGACAAATTCATTAAAAATCAGACACCAACTCAATCAAGATGAAATAAGTAGGGAAACGGACTTGGCCCAGTGGTTAGGGCATCCGTCTACCACATGGGAGGTCCGTGGTTCAAACCCCGGGCCTCCTTGACCCGTGTGGAGCTGGCCCATTCGCAGTGCTGATGCGCGCAAGGAGTGCGCCTGTGAAGAGAGCCGCACAACGTGAAAAGAAAGAGCAGCCTGCCTAGGAATGGCGCCACCCACACTTCCCATGCCGCTGACGACAACAGAAGCGGACAAAGAAACAAGACGCAGCAAATAGACACCCTAGAACAGACAACCGGGGGAGGGGGGGATATTAAATAAATAAATATATCTTAAAAAAAAAAAGATGAAATAAGTAATTGGAGCAGTCATATAAATGTTAAAATGAGAATTCATTATAAAGCTACTGAAAAAAGAAATCTCTAGATCCAGATATTTTCACTGAAGAAAGCACCAAACATTTGAAGAAGAATTAACACCAATTTTACACAATCTCTTCCAGAAAATAGAGAGGAGGAAATACTCTCTAATTTATTTCAGGAGGTCAGTATTACCCTGATACCATGATCAGACTGAGATAAAACAAGAAAAGAAAATTGCAGACGTATCTCACAAGAACACAGATACAAACGTCTTCAACAAAATGTTACCAAACCAAACAATCTAACAATGTATAAAAAGAATTACGCAACATTACCAAGTAGAATTATTCCAGGTATGCAAGGATCGATTAGCACTCTAAAATCAAAGTAATTTATCATATCTGCAAGTTAGGGAAAAACCATACGAGCATATAAAATGACACAGAACTCATTTTACCATATCAAACAAATGCCATCATTAGCAAATTAGGAATAGAAGGGAATTACCACAACTTGATATGTGCATCTACAAAAAACTACATTACCATCATTCTTAAAGAAGACTTAAATAAATGGGTACCATGGTCAAGCATTGGACAATTCAATATAGTAATAATGTCAGTTTCCCCCAAGTTCATCTATAGGTTTATTGTAATTTCTATTAAAATCCCAACGATTTTTTTGTAGCCATAGACTAGCTTATTTTAAAATTTGTATTGAAATCCACAGGCCCTAGAATAGCCAAAATAATTAGAAAATGAATATAGTGGGAGGAATCAATCTACCTGTTATTAAATGCTTAAATAGGTAAAGCAATTGAGACAGTGTGGTCTTGGTGGAGAGACAGGCACATAAATCAGTGGAGCAGAATAGAGAACACAGAAATAGATCTACAAAAATAAGCTCAACTGATTTTTGACAAAGGTGCTAAAGAAATTCAGTGGAGGAAAGACAGTCTTTTCAACAAATGGTGCTGGAGTAATTGGACATTCATAGGCAAACAGAAACAAAAATCCCTTGACCTAAGTTTCACACCTTATACAAATATTATGTCAAAATGGGTAACAGACTTAAATGTAAAATATAAAACTATAAAATTTTTAGAAAAAAGAGAAACTATTCAGGATTTATGATGGGGTAGAGTTCTTAGAATTGACACCAAAAGCATAATTCATGAAAGGAAAAATTGATAAATTGGACTTCTTCAAAATTAAATGAAAATTAAAACTAAGTTTAAATATTACCCTGTGAAAGACCTCGTTAAGTGCATAAACAGACAAGCTACAGACATGGAAAAAAACACATTTATTTCCAAAACAGATATCTGACAAAATATATCTAGAATATATTAAGAACACTCAAAACTCAATAGTAATATAATAATCATTCCTCTTAGAAAATGGCAAAATACCTGAACTGATATTTCCCAGAAGAGGATAGATACCTAACAAATAAGCTCATTAGCCATTATTAGCCATTTGGGAAATGTGAATTCAAACCACGATGAGATATGATTATGCCCCTATTAAAAGGACCAAAATGGAAAAGAAGGATAACACAAGTACTGGGAGTATGTGGAGAAGCTGGATCACTTAGCTTTGGATAATTTGGGAATATATGAAATGGTAGCAATGTAAAATGGAACAGCCACTCTGGAAAACAGTTTAGTAGTTTCTTAAAAAATTAAACATGCAACTACCATACAACCCTCCTGGGCACTCATTCCAGAGAAATGAAGACTTCAGTTCATGAAAAAACCTGTAAATAAATGTTATAGCTATATTCATAAAAGCCAAAACTTGGCAAGATCCTGTATGTCCATCAACAGGTGAATGTTTAAACAAACTGTTACATTCATACCATGGAATAACAATTTAGCAATACAAAGGAATGAACTATTGATATGTACAACAACCATGATGGCTCTCCAGAGAACTATGCTGAATGGAAAAAATCAATTCCGAAAGGTTATATACTGTGTGATTCAATTTAAATAACGTTTTTGAAATGACACAATTATAGAAATGGAGAACAGATTAGCGGTGCCAGGGATTAAGAGGGCGTGGAGTGGGAGGCAATTGTGTGGGCTAAAACAGCAACATGAGGGATGCCTGCGGTGGTGGAAATGCACTGTAACTTGGCTGTATCAATGTTGACAATCTGGTTGTGATATTGTTCTACAGTTTTGCAAGACATTATCATTGGGGGAAAGTAGTAAAGTGTACAAGGTATCTCACTATATTATTTCTTACAATTGCAGGTGTATCTGCAATTAAAAATAAAAGTTGAATTAAAAAAACAAAAATCCAATCATGCAACAGCAAAGCAATGCAAGGGATCGTTAAGTGATGGAACCATTCAGTGTCTTGTTTGTGGTGGTGGATACATGATCCTACACATGAGATAAAATTGGATAGAACTAAATACACACACACGGAAATGGATACAAGTAAAATGGGGGACATGATATTATACAATAATTTTGCAAAATAGTACCAGGAGGGGAACTTAACTTGATATAGTTTATCAAGTAAACAAGGGATCTCTTACGACTGCATGTGAATCTACAATTATCTCAATAAGGGTAAATTTTAAAAAATAACATAGATGACAATATAGTTTTGTTAAGAAAGTCTTTTCATTTGCAGACTCTCTGTTCCCTGGAATCATCATTGTCCATCATCATCTCCTTGTTGGTTGCCTGGGTGAATTCAATGAACTGGATAGTAGGTGTTGCAAATCTATGAGATTCAGAGCCCGGCTGGCACATGAACAGCCCCAAGATTTAAGTCTCTTGGACATATACCTATTAACTCTAGTACTATAGGTTCAAATAGGAGGAGAAGAGCCATGTGTAGGGAAACTACAAACTACAACTGAGTCCAACTCTGTCACACTAGGGAGCATAAATTCCCAAGTAGAGTCCACTGGCAGGGTGCTAAACTCCTGAGCTGTCTGCCCTGCCTATAATGTCTGGATGTCTCCAGAGCCCTCAGGAGCCTCATTAGTTGAGGGAATATTTGCTTTGGCAGCCAGTGAGATCCTCCTGAGATGTGCATAAGGCTAACCTCTGGGGTGACAGTTCCATCCATCTGCCCCATGGGATCTAATCCCCCTCTCAGTTAGAGGTGGAGTGGGCATCACCATCTCAGAATCCTCAGGATTGTAGAATGAACAGTGGACTAGAGTACACTTACTGTTATTCTACTATAGACCTATTGTGAGTCTAGCAATGGAAGAAATTTTATCATTGATGTGGAGGCAGTGGCCACTGGAGGTTCTGAGGACAGGGAGAGAGAAAAACAGGAATAATAAGGGGGCGTTTTCAGAACTTGGGCATTGTCCTGAATGATGTTGCAATGACAGATACAGGCCATTATATATCTTATCATAACTTAGAAAATTGTGCGTGAGAAAGTATAAACTACAATGTGAACTATAATCCACTCTTAGTGGCAATGCTCCAAAATGTGTTCATCAATTATAGCAAATGTACCACACTAATGAAGGATGTTGCTAATGTGGGAAAATGTGGGAGGAGTAAGAGTGTGGCATATGGGAATCCCCTATATTTTTAATGTAACATTTATGTAATCTAAGTATGTTTTTTTAAATATTAAAAAGTATATATATATATATATATATAAAGAAAGTCCTTTCTGCCTATAGCCTAAAATTTAAGGAGAACTGAGCATCCAGATATTCTAAAGCTTTACAGTGATGGAAAACCTGTGCACACATGCATACAACACAATCTACTGAAAAAGGCAAGCATCGTACAGGTACAGAAAAATTCACTTGTGGTTGAGTATGTGTGCGCATACAGAGTAATCATCCTAGGAGGAAAAACTATTACAAGCCATCCTCTCCATCACACCTTTGAGCATATTGTTTGCCTCAAAATATTCAAAGGCAGAGATGATGCTCTTATTGCAATAAATTAATGTGCAGAGTTAAGGGATTTTTGTTTGTTTGTTTGAGCTTCAAAAGATGATGTGGGATTATAACATAATGAAGGTTTCTAAGGTTCAAAATCTGCTAATTAGCTTTTATGTTCAATTCAGTGCGGCTTTAGTGCCCACAAATACAACGGGAGCCTGGATTTCTAAGGAGTATGTTCAGGCAGGCTGCGGGTAATGTGACATTAGAGCTGGCCCCATCCCTCTACTCCATGGCATATGCACAGGAAATGAAGCTAACCCTCAATTAGTGCAGGGGTAGTGATGAAGGAATGAGAAATGTTGGTCATGTGGGGTCCTCATCAGGCAGAATGGGTAGTGATGAAGAAGGGAAAGTGAACATTTGATATTCTCCCTGAAAATGGGTTCTAAAATATATGGAGGAAGAGGAATAATAAACAGGTACAATCACTCAAGGATTGACTTTCTTTCATCTATTACTTGAGAACTTATTAATTATAAAGCATTGCACTAAACACTGGAGTTGTTTCAGAAGTAAATTAGAATTATATTTTGCAGGGAAGCGGACTTGGCCCAGTGGATAGGGCATCTGTCTACCACATGGGAGGTCCATGGTTCAAATCCTGGGCCTCCTTGACCAGTGTGGAGCTGGTCCATGCGCAGTGCTGATGCGCGCAGGGAGTGCCGTACCTCGCAGGGGTGACCCCCCCTCCCCCCCGTGTAGGGGAGCTCCACGCGCAAAGAGTGCACTCCCTAAGGAGAGTCGCCCAGCACGAAACAAAGTGCAGCCTGCGCAGGAATGGTGCCACACACGGAGAGCTGATGCAGCAAGATGATGCAATAAAAAGAAACACAGTGGCCTCATTCAAAATCAGTTAGACAAAATGATACAGAAGAGAGAAAAAATTTCAAGGCTCTCAAGTAATGTCGATTTTGATACATATGTGATCCCTTGTCTCATTGTTGGGAAAAAAATGGCAAGGACTAATCAAAGACTATTGCGAAGGAAAAATGGATTTTCCTGTGCAACTTTATATCACAAAATTACCTTACCTAGTCTGACAATTTACATTATCTTTTTTCCTCTGGCCTTCTGAAAGTCTTACTGTCTTCGCATCATCTTTCAAGAAACTGCTCTGAGCCACCACTGAGTCCCCAGGAAATTCTGGAAATCTGCAGTCATTTTCATAATGAAAACAAATATTGCATAATAAGTTGCAACTTACAAAGTACATTATCATTGACTCTTGAATTTTTGATATAGCTCAGGCAGTCAGTTTCATCCCATATTAAATGTATATGATTTTGTGTTTGTTAGATGTTCCAGGTGCACAGTTTTTTTTTTTTTTGTTAGCATGCAGTGTGCCTCTTTGTCCCTATATATGTTTTCACATTAAAATCTATTTTGTATGATATTCCTGTAGCTATACCAGGCTTTCTCTTGGTTAGTATTTACCTGGTATATCTTTGGGTTTGTGTGCTGTTATTCTTAACTTTTCTAGGTGTTTTATTTTTTAAAATCTGTGTCTCTTGTGAATATGTATTTTAAAAGTATATTCAATCTGATCATTTCATAACTTTAATAGGTGAGCTTAATCTGCTTACATTGATTGGTATGGTAATATATTTGAACTGATTTCTTTCTACCCTTTTTCTTTCAAAGATTTATTTTATTTATTTATTCTCCATCTCCCCCACCCTACCCCCCTGCCGCTTGCACTCACTGCTCTCTATGTCCATTCACTATGTCTGCGTGTCTTCTCATCTTTAGGAGACACTGGGAACTGATCTTGGGACCTCTAATGTGGGAGAGAGGCATTCAATCACTTGAGCCACCTCAGCTCCCTGGTTTGTTGTGTCTCTCATTGTCTTTCCCCTGTGCCTCTTTTTCTGTTGCATCACTGTGTTACATCAGGTAACCATGTGGGCCAGCTCACCTTCACCAGGAGGCCTGGAATGGAACTCTGGGCACCACCCTCCATATGATAGAAAGGAGCCCAATTGCTTCAGCCACATCTGCTTCCCTTAACCTTTCTTTTTTATTTCCTTTTTTTTTTTAAAGATTTATTTTTCATTTATTTCTCTCCCCTTTCCTGCCACCCCCCCCCCCGGCCCCCCGCCAGTTGTCTGCTCTCTGTGTCCATTCACTGTGTGTTCTTCTGTGTCCGCTTGTATTCTTGTCAGTGGCACCCGGAATCTGTGTCTCCTTTTGTTGCATCATGTTGCTGCGTCAGCTCTCCGTGTGTGCGGCGCCATTCCTGGGCAGGCTGCACTTTTTTCACGCTGGGCGGCTCTCCTTACGGGGTGCACTCCTTGTGCTTGGGGCTCCCCTACACGGGGGACATCCCTGTGTGGCACAGCACTCCTTGCGCGCATCAGCACTGCACATGGGCCACCTCACCACACGGGTCAGGAGGCCCTGGGTTTGAACCTTGGACCTCCCATGTGGTAATCAGATGCCCTATCCATTGGGCCATATCTGCTTCCCTGCATTTCCTTTTGATGTTCATTTTTTAAAAATCTTTTTCCTCCTTTGTGCCCTCTTGTTGGGTTGATTATAATTTTAACATAGCCCCTTACTTTTTGATGGTTTCAGAGTTATGACTATTTGTCTATTCTTCTAGTGGTATTACTTAAATTTTAAACATTGATACTTATTTTTTTCAGCTATATAATAACTAATATAGGTAGAGTGTTTCCTCATATTTTATTCTTCTTTTTCTATTTGTTTTGGCTATTCTAGGGTATTTGGCTTTCCATAGAAATTTTAGAAGAAGCTTGTCTATGTCTATAAAAATTTTGCTGTGACATTGATAGAAAATGTATTAAAACTATATATCAATTTGTCGATAACTGACGTCTTTACTAAGCTGAGTTGTTCAGTCCTTAAACATGGTATGTTTCTCCATTTATTTAATTTTTTTATTTCTTTCAATAGCATTTTGTAATTTTCAGCATACACACACTGTACATGTTGTGTTCAGTATATTCACAATTTTAAATGGTATTGTATTTTTAATATCAGTATATATATCTTCATTGCTAACATATAGAAATGGACTTGATTTTCAGTTTTGATCTTAAAACCTGCAATTTGGCTGAACTAACTTTTTAGTACTAGGAGTTTTTTTGTAATTTTTTAAATTAGAGAAATTGTAGGCTTCCAGAAAAATCATGCAGAAAATGCAGAGTTCCCATATGCCACTCTTTCACACACACAGTTTTCCTATTACTAACACTTTGCATTAGTGTGGTACCTTTGTTAAAACTGATGAAAGAATATCACTATAACTGTACAATTAACTATAATCCATAGTTTGCATTAGGGAGCATTGTTTACATTATACTGCCCTGTGGTTTCATAAAAATTTATTCCAGTAACATTTATAAAACCTAAGTTTTTCCATTTGAACCATATTGAAATATATAATTCAGCTGTGCTAATTAAATTCACAGTGTTATGCTACCACGAAAACTATCCATTACCAAAACTTTTCCTCATCCCAAATAGAAATGCTGTCCATTTTGACCCTTAACTCCCTATTTCCTATCACCACTCTGCTCTGGTATCCTATATTCTAGATTATGACTTTATGAATTTGCTTATTCTAATTATTTCATATCAGTATGACCATATAATATTTACTCTTTTATATCTGGTTTACTTCACTCAACATGATGTCTTGAAGACTTATCCAGGTTGTCATGTGTATGAGAACTTCATTATTCTTATGACTGGATAATAGTCTTTTGTATGAACATTTGGTATATTAATCTGTTGATGGACACTCAGGTTACTTCCATCCTTTGGCAATTGTGAATCATGCCATTGTAGACATCAGTGTGCAAATATCAGCTCAAATCTCTTCTTTTAGTTACTTTGCTTATATATCCTGAAGTGGGATTTCCAGGTCATATGATAATTTTATACTTGACTTTCTGAGAAACTGCCAAACTGTTTTCCATAGTAGCTGCACTATTTTAAATTCCCACCATCAGTGAACTAGTTCTCCACATGCCCTCCAGCACTTGTTATTATTGGTTTTTAAAAAATAACTCTTCTAATGTGTTTGAAATGGTATCTATTTTTGTTTTTTCTTATTTAATTTTTTATTTAAAAAGCTGTAGACTTACAGAAAAATCATGTAATAATTATAGCATACTCATATACACTTTGCATTAGTGTGATATCATTTTTACAGTTGGTGAAAGAATATTTAAATTGTACTGTTAATTATAGCCCATAGTTCACATTAGGGTACTTTCCCCCCATATACCACCCTATTATTAAAATCTTGTATTAGCGCTATAATTTGTTATAATTCATGAAAGAACATTTTTATACTTGTGCAGTTAACTACAGTCCACCATTAAAATAGGGTTCACTTTATTATACAGTCTTATGTTTTACCTTTTAATTTTATTCTAGTAATATATATGATGAAAATGCTCATGTTATCCACAACCACATATATAATTCAGTGCTATTAATTGCTATTAATTACGCTCACAATAATGTGCCACCATCACCACCATCCATTTCCAAAGCATTAAATCAAATTAAGTAGAAAGTTTGTGCAAATTAATCATTGACTCCCCATTCTTTATCCCCAACCCAGCCCTTGGTAACCAATTTTCTAGATCCTAACTCTATTAGTTTGCTTATTCAAATGATTTCATAGCCGTGAGCTCATACAATATTTGCCTTTTGTATCTGGCTTATTTCATGCAGCATATTGTCTTCAAGGTTCACTCATGTTTAGCATGTATCAGAACTTCATTCCTTTTTTGCAGTTGAATAATATTCCATTGTATGTATTTGCCACATTTTTTAATCCATTCATTTGTTGATGGACACTTGGGTTGCTTCCATTTTTTGGCAATTTTGAGTGTGATGCTTTGAACATTGGTGTGCTTATATCTGTTCAAGCCCCTGTTCTCAAGTCTCTTGGATATGTATCTGGTAGAGGGATTGCTAGGTCATATGGTCATTCTAAACTTAGCTTTCTGAGGAACTGCCAAAGTGTCTTCTATAGCAGTTGCAACATTTTACATCCCTAACAGTAATGAATGAATATTTCTATTTCTCCACATCCTCTCCAACACTTGGAATTTTCTGTTTTTATAATAGTAGTGATTCTAGTGGATGTGAAATGGAATCTTATTGTCCTTTTGATTTGCATTTTTCCTGAGAGATGATGATGCTGAGCATCTTTTCATGTGCTTTTTAGTTATTTGAGTATCTCCTCTGGAGAAATGTCTATGCAAGTCTTTTGCCCATTTTTAATTAGGTTGTTTGTCTTTTAATTGTTGAATTGGAGGATTTCTTTAAATATTCTGGGTATTAATCCTTTATCAGATATGTGGTTTCCAAATATTTTCTCCCACTGAATAGGTTATATTTTCACTTCAGTGATAAAATCTTATGATATACACTAGTGTTAAAATTTGATGAGGTCCCATCTATCTATTTTTTATTATTGTTGCTTGTGCTTTGAGTGTAAAGTCTAAGAAAACATTGTCCAACACAGGATTCTGAAATGCTTCCCTACATTTCTTTTAGGAGTTTTATAGTCCTGGTTCTTATATTTAGGTAATGATCCCTTTTGAGTCTATTTTTATATATGGTGTGAGATTGGGGTCCTAGATCATTCTTTTGTATATGGATATCCAGTTTTCCCAGCACCATCTGTTGAAGAGACTATTCTTCGCCAATTGAGTGGTCTGGGCAGCCTTGTCAAAAATCAATTGACTGTAGATGTGAGGATCTATTTTTGAACTCTCAATTCAATTCAATTGATCAATATGTCTATTCTTGTGCCAATACCACGCAGGTTTGACTGCTGTAGACTTGTAATAAGCTTTAAAGCCAGAAAGTGTTGGTCCTCTACCTTTATTCTTCTTTTTCAAAATGTGTTTACTATTCAGAGTCCCTTACCCTTCCAAGTAAATTTTGATACTTGAGTTTTCCATTTCTGTAAAATGGGCTGTTGGAATTTTGATTGGGATTGCCTTGAAGCTGTAAATAATTTGGGGAAGAATTGACATCTTAATGATATTTGTTTTCCAATCCAAGAACACGGAATGTTCTACCATTTATTTAGGCCTTCATTGATTTCATTTAGGAATGTTTGGTAGTTTTCTGTATACAGGTCCTTTTTATTTTTGGTTAAATTTATTCCTAGATATTTGATTCTTTTAGTGGCTATTTTAAGTGCAATTTTTTTTCTTGATTTCCTCCTCAGTTTGCTCATTACTAGTGTATAGAAACACTACTGATTTTGCATGTTGATCTTGTATACCGCCACTTTGTTGAATTTGTTTATTAGCTCTAGTTGCTTTGTTGTAGATTTTTAGGGACTTTCTATATCTAGGATCCTGTCATCTGTGAAGAGTGAAAGTTTTACTTCTTCTTTTCCAAATTAGATGCCTTTTATTTCTTTTTCTTGCCTAACTGCTCTGGCTAGAGCTTTTAACACATGTTGACTAAGAGTTATGACAGTGAGCATCCTCATCTTGTTCCAGATTCTTGCCTTGTTTCATCATTACCTTTCAGTCTTTCACCATTGAATTAAGTAATATTTCCTCCTGTTCAAATTTTTGGAAGAGTTTTAATAAGATTGATATTAATTCTTCTTGGAAGAATTTGTAGAACTCATCTGGAAAGTCATCTGGTTCTGAGGTTCTTTGTTGGGAGATTTGTGATGACTGATTCAATCTCTTTACTCATAGTTTGCCTGTTGAGATCTTCTTTTTCTTCCAGAGTCAGTGTCAGTTGTTCATGTGTCTCTAGTAATTTGTGCATTTCATATAGATTGTCTCATTTGTTGGCATATAGTTGTTCATAGTATCCTCTTATGGTCTGTTTTAGTTTGTTAAATGTTGTCAAAGCAATATACTAGAGATGAGTTGGCTTTTGCAATTGGATTTATGAGGTTAAAAGCTTAGAGTTCTAAGGCCATGAAAATAACCAAATCAAGACATCATCAGAGATGCTTTCTCACTGAGCTGCAGCTGTGGGTGATCAGGCGCATGGCAGGACACAATGGTGGCATCTACCAGTCTCTCTACCTTTTCCTCCAGGGTCATTTCTCCCTGAGCAGCAGCCATTGGCAATCAGGCACATGGTGGGGTTCACTCCTCTCTCTCCTCTCCTCCAAGCTTCATTGCTTTCAGCTTTTGGCAGAAGTGGCTTTCTCAACTCCTGGGACCCTCTCTTTCAACTTCTGTGTTCCCCTCTGTCTCTGCAGCTTTCTATCTGTGTCTGTGACTTTTTATTTCTCTGTTTATAATGGATTCCAGTTATTGGATTAAGATGCATCCTGGGCCTCACAGTCTAAGCAAAAGCCCTTAACTGAGGTAATTTAATCCAAAGGTCCCACCTATACAATTGGTTCACATGCACATTAATGGATTGGCTTTAAGAACGGGGTTTTCTGGCATCCAAAAAAGCCTCATACTGCCACAGGATCCTTTTGGTTCCATAGGGTCAGTAGTAATGTCTCCCTTTTCATTTCTCATTTTATTTATTTGCATGTTCTTTTTTCTTTTGTCAGTCTAATTAATGGTTTGTCAATTTTATTGATCTTTTTAGGAAGCAACTTTTGGTTTTGTTAATGTTCTCTATTGTTTTTCTAGTCTCAATTTCATTTATTTCTGCTCTAATCTTTGTTATTTGTTTCCTTCTGTTCCCTTTGGGTTTAGTTTGCTGTTCTTTTAATAGTTCCTCCATATATACAGTTAGGGCTTTTATTTTAGATTTTGATTATTTTTAAGGTAAGCCCTTAGGGCTTTAAATTTCCCTCTCAGCACTGCCTTTGCTGCCTCACTAACTTTTGATATGTTGTGTTCTCACTTTCATTTATCTCAAATATTTACTGACTTTTCTTGCAATTTCTTCTCTGTCCCCCTGATTAAGATTGTGGTGTTATCTCCCATATATTTGTGAATTTTCCATTTCTGTGGTTATTGATTTCCAGCTTCATTCCATTACGGTCAGAGAAGAAGCTTTGTATAATTTCAATATTTTTAAATACATTGAGACTCTTTTGTGACCCAAAATGTGAGTCTATCCTGGAGAATGATCCCTGTGCACTTGAAAAGAATGTATATCCTATTGTATTGTTCTGTATATGTTTGTTAGGTCTAATTCATTTATCATATTATTCAAGTTCTCTGTTTCCTTATTGATCCTTTGTTTAGATGTTCTATTATTGATGAGAATGTTGTATTGAAGTCTCCAAATATTATTCTAGAGGTGTTTATTTCTATGCATAGTTTGCCAGTGTTTGCATCATGCATTTTGAGATACTGAGGTTAGAAGCATAAGTATTTATGATTGTTATTTATTCTTGGAGAATTGCTCCTTTTATTAATATATAGCATCCTTCTTTTTCTCTTATAACAGCTTTTGCCTTAAAGTCAATTTTATCTGATCTTAGTACTTAGGTTGATGCAAAAGTAATTGAGGTTTTTGCATTTTGAAATTTGCTGTTTGATATTGGAATATATTCTTAAATAAATGTGGTTATATTATACATCATTTTAATGTGCATTTATCACTTTTTTTTTGCTAATGACTTATTACTTGCTGTTTATTTTATATTTATTTTAGACTATGGAAATGATGTTAGACAAAAAGCAAATTCAAACGGTTTTCTTATTTGAATTAAAAATGTTTGAGTTCAAAATGGTTTGCAAAGCAGCAGTGACAACTTACACACCAACAATGTAAGTGGCCCAGGAACTGCTAATGTACAGGGAGTTGTTCAAGAAGTTTTGCAAAGGAGACAAGAGCCGTGAAGATGAGGAGCATAGTGACCAGCATTGGAAGTTGACAATGACCAATTGAGAGCAATCTTAAACTACATAAGAAGTTACTGAAGCACCTCAAAGCAAATTGGAAAGGTGAAAAAACTTGGTAAGTGGGAGCCTCCTGAGTTGACTGAAAATTAAAAAAATCATTGTTTTAAAGTGTCATCTTCTCTTATTCTATGCAACAACAACAAACCATTTCTTCATTGGATTGTGATGTGCAATGAAAAGTGGATTTTATACAACAACCCCAGCAATGACCAGCTCAGTAGTTGGACTGAGAAGAAGCACTTTCCAAAGCCAAACTTGCACCAATAAAAAGTCAGGGTCGGGGAAGCAGCTTTCGCTCAATCAGATGAGCACCTGTCTACCATATGGGAGGCTCTTGGTTCGTGTCCCAGGGCTTCCTTATGAAGGCAGGCTCCTCTGCATGCCACAGAGTGCTGCCCAGCCCACAAGTGCAGCAGAGCACCACCCAGCCACAGATGCTACTGAGCTCCACCCAGCCTGCAAGCACTGTAGAGAGCTGACTCAGCAAGGTGATGCAACAAAAAGAAGGGAGACAAGTGAGAACACAGAATAGCCTGCAGCAAATGGACACAGAGAGCAGACAGCAAGCAAGCTGCAAGGGGGAAGGGGAAATAAAAATAAATAAATAAATACAGACACAGAAGAACATTCAGTGAATGGACACAGAGAGGAGACAGTAAGCAAAAAGCTGCAGGGTTCGGGGGGGCGGGTAAAAAAGTCTGGTCAAAATTTGGTGGTCTGCTACTGGTCTGATCCACTACAGCTTTCTGAATCCTGGTGAAACCATTATGTTCAGTAAATTGATGAGATGTACTGAAAACTGCAATGCCTGCAGCTGGCATTGGTCAACAGAAAGAGTCTAATTCTTCCCCATGACACCTGACTGCAATTGCACAACCAACACTTCAAAAGTTGAACGAATTGGGCTACCAAGTTTTGCCTCATCCACCATATTCCCCTGACCTCTCACCAACTGACTACCACTTCTTCAAGCATCTCAACAACTTTTTACAGGGGCAACACTTCCACAATCAGCAGGATGCAGAAAATGCTTTCCAAGAGTTCATCAAATCCTGAAGCATGGATTTTTACTCTACAGAAATAAACAAGCTTATTTCTCATTGGCAAAAATGTGCTGATTGTAGTGGTTCCTATTTTGATTAATAAAAATTTGTTTGAGCCTAGTTATAATGACTTAAAATTCATGGTCCAAAACCACAATTCCTTTTGCACCAACCTAAATATAACAATCCCAGCTCTCTTTTGGTTACAATTTGCATTGAATATCTTTTTTACATCCTTTCTCTTTCAACCTTTTTCTGTCTTTGAGTCTAAGGTAATGATCTCTTGTAAATAACATATGCTGGATCATGCTTTTTAAACCAATTTGCCAATATGTGTCTTTTTGGGGGGAAGTTTAATCCATTAACATTCAGTGTTATCACTGTAAAGGCAGTACTTACTTCAGGCATTTTTTTCTCTTTGGTTTTTACATGTCTTTTTTTTTTTTTTGTCTTTCTTTTCCTATATTGCAAACTCCTTTTCTGTATAGTTGATCTTTTGTGAGTATCTGACTGTTTCTGTGTATTTTTAAAATACTTTCTTTGTGGTTACCCTAAGGTTTATATTACATAAACTGCATCTATAACCAACAAATTTGAAAAGATAATAACTTAGTTTCAATGGCATACAAATTCTCTGCTCCCATATCCCTGTTTCCCTTCTTTATGTTGTTTTTGGCCCCACTTTCCCTCTTTATATTTTACACATCTGTTATTAGGAACAATCTTGTTCAATTGCATTCTGATTCTTATAGGAATTAAAGAGTAGAGTTGTATACTGAGGATACATTTCTATTGGGTTATGCATTTACTCTTTTAGTTGCCCTTACTTAAGATCTTCATTTGGTCACACTACTCAAAGCTATTCTTTCCTGCCTTACACTTTCAATCTGCAGAACTTCCTTTAGTAATTCTTGTAGGGCAGGACTTTTGTTGAAAAACTCTCTGTTTCTGTTTATCTGTGAATATTTTAAACTCTTCCTCATTTTTAAGGATATTTTGTTGGATAAAGAATTTTTGGCTGGCATATTTTCTTTTTCAGTACCTTAAATATATTATACCACTGTCTTCTTGCCTCCATAGTGTCTGATCAGAAATAAGCACTTTGTTTATTGAAGCTCCCTTGTATGTGACAAATTGCTTCTCTCTTGTTGCTTTCAGAATTCTCTCTTTAACTTTGGCATTTGACCTTCTGATTATTATGTGTCTCAGAGTAAGTCAATTAAAATTTGTTCTGTTTGGGGTACCTTGCTCTTCTTGGGTATGTACATTTATGTCTTTCATAAGAGTTGGGAAATGTTTGGCCATTATATACACAAATATTATTTCTACACACCTTTTCCCTTCTTGGACATCTTTGACATGTATGTTTGTGTACTTCAGGCTATCACTCAAATCCCTGAGACATTGCTCCAATTTTTTTCTTTTTTTTCTCTATTTTTCTTCTGCCTGTATTGTTTCAATTTCTTGTCTTCTAGTTGTTTGCTGATTCTTTCTTCTGCCTGTTCATATCTGCTGTTGTATGACTCTACCATATTTTAACTCTCTATTATTTTGCCTTTCATCCCCATAATTTCTGTTATGTTTCATTTTACACTTTCAAATTCTTTATGCTCACACATTGTCTTCTTAATATCCCTTGGATTTTTATCCCTATTTTCCCTCATTTCCTTGAATTGATTTAGAAGATTTGTTTGAGCTTCTTTGATTAATTGTTCCAAATTATGCATCTCCCTGGACTGAGGCATACCTTCCTGCTTCTTAGCATGGCTTATTAGTGTGGCCTATCATGTTTTTGCTGATGTCTGGGCATCTGATTATCTTGCGGAATTCTACCTTGCTACTGTGATTGATTGTATGGTTTGTGTCTGTCATGGGAGGGATCTGGGCTATACTGTCTCTGTGTGACTCCCAAGCTACACAGAACTGAGGAGAGGCAGGCACAGACTGGGATGGAAATTTCGTACTTGCCCTTGTAGATTTTTCTTCTTTTTATTTGATTAAAATTTATGGATTTCTTCTCCAGTCTCTATCATCCATCAGAGTTCTAAACAAGGGAGATTTGTCCTTTTATTAGCTAATTCTGAGGGAAGGCTTTTCCAGGGTATTTCTTATATTGCCATGCTGATGACAGTATTCTTTCATTTTAGTTTTGATTTGCATTTCCCTAATGGCTAATGATGTCAAGCATATTTTGTGCTTATTGACCATATGTATATCTTCTTTTTATTTATTCCTTGAAATCTATTAATAGGTATTTCATGTTTTTTTTTTTCTCTGAATTTAGACACATTGTTTTAGTTTCCTTGGCTGCTCAAGGAAATATCATTCAATGGTTTAGCTTAAACAATTCAAATTAATTTACTCATAGTTTTAAGGCTAAGAGAAAGTCCAAATTAAGTCAACAACAAGGCAAAGCTTTCATCCCATAGATTGTATTCTGTGGCTGGCTGCTGATGATCATTGGTCTTGTGCTCCTCTGTCAAATGACCTCTCCCTTTTCTTCTGAGTTCCACTGATGCTGAGCTTTTGTGGCTCCTTCTGTGGCTTTCTCTTGGTATGAATATCATTCTGCTTATTACAAGACTCCAGTAATAAGATTAAGATCCATCTAGATTGAGATGGGCCACACCATAACTGAAATAACCTCTTCAAAAAGTCCTACTTACAATGGATTCATAATCATAGGAATGGATTAAGTTTAAGAACATGTTATTCTGGGGTACATGCAGCTACAAATTAGTACGTGTGTGTGTATATATATATATATATATATATATATAAAACTATATACATACATACATACATACTATATATATATATATATATATATATATATATATATATATATATAAAATCCTTCTTTTGAATTGATACCTTTATCAGTATATAGTATCCTTTTTTGTCCCTTATAACAACTATTGATTTAAGGTTTATTTTTTTAAAGATTTATTTTTATTTATTTCTTCCCATCCCCATTCCCCCTGTTGTCTGCTCTCTGTGTCCATATGCTGTGTGCTCTTCTGTGTCTGCTTATATTCTCATTAGGCAGCTCCAGAAATGGATCCTGGGAACTTCCAGAGTGGGAGAGAGGCGATTAAGCTCTTACATCACCTCAGCTCCCCTGTTTTTCTATGTCTTTTTATTTTCTCTCCTTTGTGTCTCTTATTGCATCATCTTGCTGCACCAGCTCTTCATTTCAGCTGGGACTCCTGCATGGGGTGACTTTTTCCCACATGAGGTGGCATTCCCACTCAGGGCAGCTCAGGGCTGCAGTCCCGCATGGGCTGGCACTTGGAGTGGCCAGCTTGCCATGTGGGCCAGCTTGCCCTCATCAGGAGGCCCTGGGCATTGAATCCTGGACCTCCTATATGGTAGATGGGAGCCCAATTGGTTGAACCACATGCATTTCCTTAAGGTTTTATTTTTATCTCATATTAACATAGCTATTCCAGTTCTGCTTTGCTTATTGGGTTACATGAAATACACACACACACACACACACACACACACACATGTACATTTAAATTTTTCCCTTTAATTTTTCTTGTAATATAGATGACCTCAGATTTTTCTTTTTAGCCACTGTCATACCCATACAATAGCGCTGCTAGTTACAGACATGATATGCTTTAACCATTTCTGTTCATTTCAAAAGATTTGCAAAGAGCCTTTTAAACAATTCTGCACAGATTAACCCTCAGTTTCCATTCTCTACCCTCTTCCTATTTTCTGGTGACCTATATTCTAAGTATTAACTCCATGAGTTTACACAGTATATTTAGTTCATAATAGCACAATCATACAGTATCTATCCTTTTGTGACTGTCTTACTTCACTCAACATAATGTCCTCCAGGTTCATCCATGTTGTCATATGCTTCATAGCATCATTTCTTCTTACCACTGCATTTTATTCCATCATGTGTATACGCCACAATTTATTTATCCATGCCACAGTTGATGGACACCTTGGCTGTTTCCAACTTTTGGCAATTATGAATAATATGGCTATGAACATTGGTGTGAAAATGTCTGTTTGTGTTCTGCTCTAAATTCTTCTAGGTATATACCTAGTAATGGTATTGCTGAGTCACATGGCAAGTTTATATTCAACTTCTCTAGGAATTACCATACAGTCCTCCACGAGGCTGTACCATTCTACATTCCCACCAACAGTTAATAAGCATCCCTATCTCTCCACATCCTCTCCAACATTTACAGTTTTCTGACTTTTCAATAGCCTGTCTAATAGGTGTGAAATATCTCTTTGTAGTTTTGATTTGAATTTCCCTAGTAACCAGTGGTGGTGAATATTTTTTCATGTGTTTCTTCACCATTTGTATTTCTTTTCAATTGTCTTTTCAAATCTTTTGCCCAGTTTTAAATTGGGTAGTTTGTCTTTTTTATTGTTGAGTTGTATGATCTCTTTATATATCATAGATATTAAATCCTTAATGGATATGTGACTGCCAAATATTTTCTCCCATTGAGTTGGTTTCCTTTTGAACCTTTTGACAAAGTCCTTTGAGGTACGAAAGTGTTTAATTTTGAGAAAATCCCATTTATCTACTTTTTCTTTTGTAGTTTGTGCTTGGGGTGTAAGGTTTAAGAAACTATCACTTAATACAAGATCTTGAAGATATTTTCCTACATTGTCTTCTAGGAGTTTTATGGTTCTCACTTTCATATTTAAGTCCTTGATCCATTTTGAGTTAGTTTTTGTATAGGGTATGAGACAGGGGTCTTCTGCCTTTCTTTTGGATATGGATATCCAGTTTTCCCAGCACCATTTGTCTAACAGCCTGTTGTGGCCCTGCTGGTAGGGCTTGACTACCTTGTAAAAATCACTTGACTGTAGATGTGAAGGTCTATTTCTGAATTCTCAATTCAGTTCCATTGGTCAATGTGTCTGTCTTTATGCTAGTACCATGCTGTTTTTACTACTGTAGCTAGGTAATATGTTTTAAAGTCTGGAAGTCAGAGTCCTCCAATTTTGTTATTTTTAAAGATCTTTTAGGCTATTTGGGGCCACTTACTCATCCAAATAAATTTGATAATAGGCTTTTCCACTTCAGCACTTCAGCAGAAAAAGCTGTTGGGATTTTTATTGGGATTGTGTTGAATCTGTAAATCAGTTTGGGTAGAATTGACATTAATGGTCAATTAATTGACTTAATCTTATAATCCATGAACATGGAATGTCCTTCCATTTATTTAAGTCTTCTTTAGTTTCTGTTGGCAATGTCTTGTAGCTTTCTGAATACTGGTCCTTTATGTCTTTGGTTAAGTTTAGTCCTAAATATTTGACTGGTTTAGTTGCTGTTGTAAGGGAAATATTTTTTTTCTGATTTCCTTCTCAGATTGCACAACAGTAGTGTATGAAATGCTATTGATTTTTGCATATTAATCTTCTATCCCACCACTTTGCTGAACTCATCTATTCTAGTTGCTTTATTGTGGATAAGAATGAAATAAATTATGGGTTTAGTTATTTAATTTCCATTTAGGCCATAATTCTTTCTAGATAATCAAATTTCTATTTGGGAATTCTTCACATCTTATTGGAATGAATTACAGCAGATAACAACTTGCCAATTCATAATTTTATGAGGCAGAAAAACTCAAAATCTTATTCAGGAGTAGTCATGTAAGGTTAAAGAAAAATGAAGTATCCAAAAATATATCTCTTCTCAAGCCCTTCTAAATTAAAAGCAAGTGTTTATTTTGTATGAAAAAAAAAATCACAGAATACTGATCACAGGAACAATTTGCCAGTTGCACTGAGTAATAATTGCTCATATACTATAATGTTGTTATTTTATGTTTATCTGGTCTACTCCAGCTCTGATTTGATTACTATTTGCATGGAATACCTTTTTCCAACCTTTCACTTTTAACCCAGTTGTATCCTTACATCTAAAAGGAGGGTCTTTTGTAAACAACATATAGATGGCTCATATTTTTTAATCCATGCTATCAGTCTGTCTTTTGATTGGGGAGTTGAATCCATTAACATTCAATGTTATTACTGCAAAGGTATTACTTATTTCATCCATTTTGTCCTTCTGCTCTCTGTTATATCATTCTATTGTCTACCTTCTTATCCTTCAGTTTACCCTTTCTAATTATCTTCATTTCTAAACTCTTCTCCATTTCTTGCCCTTGTTTTTCTTTTTAGGCTGTAGCACCTCCTTTAGAATCTGTTGCAAATCTGGTCTTTTGGTAACCTATCCTCTCAGTTTTTGTTTGTGAAGACTTTGAACTCACCCTCATTTTTGAAGGACAGCTTTGCTGGATGCAGAATTCTTGGTTGGCAGTTTTTCTCTTTCAGTATCTTAAATACATCATATCACTTTCTTCTCACCTCCATGGTTTCTAATGAGAGGTCAGCACTAAATCTTATTGAGGTTCCCTTGTATGTGATACTTGCTTTTCCCTTGCTGCTTTCAGAATCTTCTCTTTATCTCTGATATCTGTCATTCTGAATATAGGTGTCTCAGAATAGGTCTATTTGGATTTATTCTGTGTGTTGTCCTTCTTGATATTGATATCTTTGTCTTTCATAAGGGTTGGGGAGTTTTTGGTCATTCATTTCCTCAAGTATTCCTTCTGCCCCCTTTCCATTCTTTTCTTCTCTGGGACACCAATAATGTGAGTGTTTGTGCATTTCACATTATCATTCAATTTCTTGAGACTGTGTTCCATTTTTTTCCCCATTCTCGTCTCTTTCTGTTCTCCTGTCTTTTCCAGTTCAGATGTCTGTCTTCAAAATCACTAATTCTGTCTACAAACAATTCAATTTTTCGCTAATGTATTTTTAATCTCATCCATCATGTCTTTCATTTCCATAAGGTCCATTACTTTTCTTTGCTGGCTTTCAAATTGTTCTTTGTACCCACCCAGTGCCCTCTTAATATCCTTTATTTCTTTAGTCATATTTTCTTTAAATTTTTTGAAGTGATTTAGGAGAGTTGTGTGATTTTTACTGATTGTCTTAAATCCTGTATCTCTTCAGGATATTTGTTTAGTTCTTTCGGCTGGCCCATCTCTTCCTGCTTCCTAGTATGGCTTGTAATTTTTTTGCTGATGTCTAAGCATTTGAATATGTTGGTGAATTTACTCTGATGGCCAACTTCTCTCTCCTATTTTTTCCCCACAGCTCTTCTTTGCTATATGGTTCACTTTATTCTAAGTCTTTAAAATTGCCTGGCTTAAATTATCAAAATTGGGCCAGGGACTCAGTAGTGGGGTGAAGATTTTCTCCCAGGGTTACTGTACAGACTGCACAGAGAACAGTTTTGTCCATGTAATTTCCATATCAGCCAGAAGACAGTGCTAGTCAGTGGACCTTTCCACAGAAGTGTTTCAGTCTAGGCTTCCCTGTGTTCCTGTGTTGAATCTCCTGATCTGAGATTCAAAGCAAGTTCTGTTGGCTAAATTTACTGTAGAAAAGCCCCCTGACTCCCCCTTCCTTTCCCCTTGAAAGACCTGACAAGGAGGAAGATGCATGTTCCCCTCTCAGTCAGCGGCAGTGAGCCAAGTGTTTTACCCCTGCTTAATATCTTGGGGGTGTGGGAGACAAGCCCTTCCAAGTCACTGAGGGGAGCTTGGTAACATGTTTTTTGTTTTGGCTTCTTTTTCTCTCTGTCCTTCACCCTCCTAGAGCTGTGTAGTACTGTCTTAGTCTGCTGTCCCCCGAAACAGGTCCCACAGACAGATTTTGGCTCTTTCTCTGTTGTTTTTGTGAAAGCATTGAGCTCTGCATGTTAATCCATTGCCATATTCCCACAATCCTCTCTAGCTCCCTTTTAATTGACATTTACATCCACAGATTACCCCTCTTAGCCATAATCACATTTATAAATCAACAGTGTCAGTTATATTCACTGTAATGTGTCACCATCAACTGTATTCATTTCCACCCTTTTCCAACAAACTTTATTAAAAATTCTATATATATTGAGCATCAGCTCCCATTCTCAACCCACATTCTATCTCCTAGTAACCTATAATCTAGAAATTACCTCCATGAGTTAACTCTTTGGATTTAGTTCACATTAGTGAGACCATGCAATACTTGTCTTTTTGTGCCTGGCCAATTTCACTCATCATAATGTCCTCAAGGCTCATGTATATTGTTATATACACCCCAACTTCATTTCTTCTTACAGCTGAATAGTACTCCATTGTATGTATATACACCATTTTGTTTATGCATTCATCTGCTGATGGACTTTTGGGCTATTTCCATACTTTAGCAATTGTGAATAATGCTGCTATGAACATCAATGTGCAAATGTCAGTTTGCATCCTTGCTTTCAGTTCTCATAAATATATTCCTAGCAGTGAGATTTCTGTATCATTCTGCAGTTATATATTCTACTTCTTGAAGGGCTCCCAAACTGCCTTCCATAGAGACTGCATCATTCTACATTCCCAACAACAGTGAAGGAGTTTCCTAATTCTCCACATCCTCTCCAGCATTTGTAGTTTTCTGTTCTTTTTAAAATAATGGCTATTCCATAAGATGTGAAGTAGTATCTCAGTGTAGCTTTGATCTTCATTTCCCTAATAGCTAATGATGTTGAACATTTTTGCATGTGCTTTTTTGCCATCTGTATTTCCTCTTTGGAAAAATGTCTATTTAAGTTTTTGGTCTATTTTTAAATTGAGTTGCTTATCTTTTTATCATTGATCTGTATGATCCCCTTATATAACTTGGATATAAAATAATTATCAGATACGTGGTTTCCAAATATTTTCTCCCATTGAGTAAGATGCATTTTGCTTTTTTGACAGTCTTTTGAAAAACAAAAGTATTTGATTTTAAGGAGGTCCTGTTTATTTTTTCTTTCATTGCTCCTGCTTTGAATGTATGGATTAAGAAACTACCACCTTCCATAGTATCTTGAAAATGTTTCTCTACATATTCTTCTGGGAGTTTTATGTTTCTAGCTTTTATATTTTAGTCCTTGATTCATTTTGAGTTTATTTTTGCATACATTGTGAGATGGGAGCCCACTTTCCTTCATTTGGTTATGGATATCCAGTTTTTCCAGGGCCATTTATTGAATAGACTATTTTGATCTAGCTGGTTGAGCTTGACAGTCTTGTCAAAGAACATTTGACCATAGATGTGAGGGTGTATTTCAAAGTCCTCTATTCAGTTCCATTGGTCAATATGCCTATCTGTATGTCAATAGCATGCTGTTTTTACCAATGTAGTTAAGTAACACGCTTTAAAGTCAGGAAGTGAAATTTCTCTAACTTCATCTTTTTAAGGATTTTTTTTTTTTTTTGCTATTTGGGGCCTCTATCTCAATTATATTTGATTTGATTCCAATATAACTTCAACTGCATACCCAAACTCTTCCTATATCCCTCCATCCCCCCACTTTTGTGTTGTTCTAAATGATATCTTTTACATTATGTATCCCAAATCATAGATTATCATTATTTTTATTCATTTTCATTTTAAAACCTGTAAAAAATAAAAATTGCAATTACATACCCAAAACACAATACTTCTGTATTGGAATGTTTAATTCATCTTGTGGTTACCATTACTGGGGATTTGTACTTTTTATGCTACTCCAATCTACTCTTTAGTGTCATTTCTTTTCATGTTGAAGGACGCCTTTAGCATCTTTAGCATTGCTTGTAGGGCAGCTCTATTAGTGACAAATGCCTCATCTTTTATCTGGGAATGTCTTAATCTCTCCTTATTTTTGAAAGACACTCTGACTGGATATAAAGTACTTGATTGGCAATTATTTTCTTTCTGCACTTTAAATATTTCATCCTACTGCATTCTTGCCTCCATTATTTCTGATGAGAAATTAGACTTAATCTTTATTGGGGCTACTGTGTACTTAGCAAATTGATTTCTCTTCCAGCTGTCAGGAATCTTTCCTTATCCTGGCATTTTGCAATTTGACTACAAAGTGGTTGGGTACTGTTCTCTTCATGTTTATCTTGTTTGGGGTTTGTTAGGATTCTTAAATGTGTATATTAATGTCTTTCTTTAAATATAGGAAGTCTTCTGCCATTATTTCTTTGAATATTCATTCTGTCCCTTTCTCTCTTCTACTTTCAGAATTCCTGTTATGCATATAATGATATGCTGATGCTGTCCCTCAGGCCTCTTAAGCTATATTTCCTTTTCTTCATTCTTTTTTAATCTGTTCTTCACGAGTTATTTTTATTGTCCTCTTTGAATTGACTGATCCTTTCTTTTTTCAGCTCCAATCTGCTGTTAAGACCCTGTAAGGAAATTTTTATTTCAGTTATTGTGGTCTTCAACTTCAGCAATTCTCTGTGGTTCCTTTTTAAAATTTCTGTCTATTTATTGAGATTTAGTACTTTCTCTGTGTATTCCTTCAGCTTTTGGAACATACTGAAGATAATTTTTTAAAGTATTTGTCAGGTGTATCTAAAGTCTGGTCTTCTTAATTGATGATTTCTGAAGTTTGGTCTTGCTCTTTTGGATGGGTTTTCATTTCATTTTGTTCTTTTGGATGGATTATTATTTCCTGTTTCTTTGTTTATCTTGTAATGTTTTGTTGCACAATGTACATTTTAATATTTTAATGTGTTAACTTTTGGACTTAGTACCTGAGTTGTCTGTTCTTTAAGTTTGTATCCAGACAGTGATATGACAGTAATTTCCTTGAGAACCAAAACAAACAATGCAATGCAATAAACACTTTTCACAGTCTTTGTAAATTATTAATACCTCTGGTTTGGTTGGTGCTCTCTTTCAGAAAGCCCTTTTACTTAGAGAGTAGCCTAAAGCCAATGTGTGGCATATTTTCCCTCTTTTCTGAGCACGGGTTTTGTCCTGGGTATGTGCTTGTGGCCTTAGAAATTTCTGCATTTTCAGAAATTAGAATACCTTACTCCCATTGCAATAGCATTTCCCTTCCTCTGGGAGCTTAATTGTATGTCTTATAGCCTATAATCAATTGCCTGAGAATGTTTCTATATGATTGTTTCTTACACTGCCTACAAGCTGCTTCTGACTGAAGGGCAGGTTCTGAGAAGGTAAGCCAGAAATGAATGTTTTGGTTGAATTCTTCAGTCTACTACCCAATAGATTGGCACTAATATACAAACACACTCATATACACATGGGTGTTACTCTCCTCCCTCCAGAACAGGGCTAGTGATCCACAATGAGAGGGCAGGCTGGCTCCACACGGTACCAGGGAGGAGTTGGGGATGGGCCAGCAAGAGTATCATACACTTGTACTGTTTTAAATTGTTTTCTTTCTTTCTTTTTTAAAATAGATTTTTATTATTTATTTATTTTAATTTATCTTCCCCTCCCCACATGGTTCCTTCATCTGTCTGCTCATTGTTTTTGCTCACTGTGTCTGCTTATCTTCTCCAGGAGGCCCTGGGAACCGAACCTGGGGCCTCCCACACGGGAGGTGAGTGCCTCACAGCCTGAACCACATCCACTCCCTGCAGGTTGTGGCATTTGCTGGCTTGCAGCATCTATCTCATTGGTGTCTGGCTCATTGTGGCGGGTTGTGGCAGGTGTGACATCTGTTCATCTTCCTTAGTAGGCACCTGGACCTGAACCTGGGACATCCCATGTGGTAGGTGGGTGCCCAACTTATCGAGCCACATCCACTTCCCAAGTTATGTTTTCTTGATTCAGTGTTTTTCCAGTTATGACACTTTACCTGTTTTCCAGATAGCTGAGGAAGATGGCTCTGCCAGGTTTTACTGGTTGTTAAGTGATTCTGTGGGGGGAATGCAGCCATAGATTGGCCTGTGCCTCATCTTGGCTGACCAGAAGTTTGCTCTCTATTTTTAAAATATTTGGTGTTATTCTTCAGTGAAGCCATCTGTGTCTGGAGATATTTATTTTTTCATTAGTTTAAATGTATTACCCTTTTATTTTTTGGAATCTGTTGGTGCTGATGAGAAGTCTCCTATCAGTATAGTAGTTATTTGTAGGATTTGGCCTTTCTCTTTGTCCTTGAGGTTCTGCAGATTTATTAACAAGTATTGTGGTATAGATTTGTCTTTAATAATTTTCATTGATATTTGGAGTGCTTTTTATTCTAAGGACCTATTTTATTTTTTAGTTGTGGAAACATTTCAGGTTTTTTAAACTTTTTGTCTATTCTCTTCTTCTGGGACTTCTAGTAGATAAATGTTGGTGCATCTCAATGTATTCTCCAAGCATCTCTTTGATTTTCTATCATATTTTCATTTCTTTATCTCTGTGTTGTTCTCTCTTAAACTATGTTAACTTATTGAGCTTAGTGCCTTAGTTCCCTGTTCTTACATTATTTATGCTTTTGGCCTATCTTTGGATCATTTTAATTATGTTATTCCTTCATTACCACTTTTAGTATCCTAACATTCTTATTTTAAAGTTTTGGTTAGACTGTTAAAGTTAATTATACAAGAAGGGAATTCATGTTATGATTTTTCATTTCATTGGTTGTCTTTATTAGCTCTAGTTTCTTCATAAGTTCTAGAATCTTGGTATATGGACTCATCTTAAGTCAAAGAAATTATGTTTGCCTCTTCCTTCCTGGTCTGTGTTTTCGTTTTAAAAATTTTTGACAGCATTTAAAACTACCTCCACCATATTCCCATAGTCTGGTTTTAAAATGGCATTTGGATGTTCAATTCTATGGTATTTTAGAGATATTGTGATACAGTCATTGCGTCAATGGGTTTCCTGGATCAGTTTTACATCATGAGTCTGAGTTATTATAATCTTGTTTTCTTTGATCTGTGGCTTCCTATAAAGTCACAGCCCCAGGAAAAAAAATGGCATGTCCCCTCTTTTGGTCCTTTTTTATGCATGGAGATACTCCTACAAACAGAAAATCCTTCAACACAGGCAGTGAGCCTAGTCTTGGTCACCTGTCTTACATGGAACACTTCATTATTCTGTGACTTCCACTCCTGGCTTCTAGTTTTGGAAGTCGGCAGGTCCTTCGTTTCAACCATGTTTCTCAATTTACGCTTCTGCTCTGGTTTTTAATGTGCCAACTGGTTTATTTTCTTCACCCCTGACTTTTAGTTGAGGATATTAAAATATTAAGATGAAATAACTTGGTAAGTTAGTGGAAGTGCTAAGATTCAAATATTAGTCTTCTGGAGTCAGCTTCCATAATTTCTCATTGCTCCCAAGTAGCTTTGCTGTTGGCTTTTATTTTTCCATTAGCATTGTTCTGAACTTTAATATAGAGATTGGATTTTCTTTTAAAATTTAGATAGTAAATGAGGTGAGGGGCTTTTCTTTCTCTAAAGTCGTCATGATATGGTGGAAAGGATACTGGACTCGAAGTAAAATTACCTAGACTCTGTTCTCGTTTCAGAAATTCAGTCAAGAACTGGGCCTCAGTTTTCTCTTGTAGAATATTAAATGATTTGACTTAGATGAGCTCTAAATTCCTTTTCAGTAGAGTGCACCTTTAGTCTGTGACCATCTCAGAAAGATGTAGTTTGCTGATTGAATATCACTTACATTTTAAAAATGTGTGTAATATCTGTCACTGAATTTAGTGTTTACAAAAAAATTCTACATAAAACAGCAAATAGACTTATTATCATGAACAGATAGTTAGTACACAGCTTAATGGTCCCATATGGAGCACTACTATTAGGCCCTGAACTTAACAGTTTTTCCTTTCCCCTTTTTAAATGCATGGACCACCAGTGGAAGTATTACAGTAATGTAACAAAGCAAAACATTCCCAATATTTTACAAGAAGAAATTAGTGGGCCACCCTTGCACATCTATTGCTGTTTATTCTGAGGATGATAGATGGATACCTGAATTCCCTTATACATAGTTAAACATTGCCTTACAGATTTGAAAAGAAGTTAAATTAGTATGTGCATATAATGAGCAAAAACTTCACAAAAGAATATATATGGAAATGTTTATTGTAAACTAAAACCATAATGAAATAAACTACTAATAGCAAAAATCAGGAAAACTTATAATGCTAAATATCAGTGAGAATGTGGAGCAACCTGGACTTTCATACATTACTGGTTTGAAGTGTAAAATGTCTATGGAGATGTATTTGGTAAAGTTTAACATGGATCTCCCTCATGATTGAGCAATTCCATTCCTAGGCATTTTATTCAATACACCTGAAAACATAAGCCTATAAGGACTTAAACAGCAATATTTCTAGCAGCCTTGTTCATAAAAGTTAAAATTGGGAAACAACCTAAATATGTATCACAAGATAAAAAACAAATTATGGTATATTTCATCAGTAGAATACTGTTTAGCAATAAAAATAATGAACTACTTTTATATAAAATAATATGAATGTATCTCAAAAAATCATGTTAAGTGAAAGAAGCTAGATGCAAAAGAGTACATATTGTCTGATTCTGTTTATTTGAAGTCCAAGAACAGGAAAAATGAATCTATGGTTATTAAAGTCAGAAAGGTTTTGCTTTTTGGAGGTGGATTGATTAGAAAATGGCACAAGGACATTATTCAAGATTTTGTTTGGGGGAGTGATTATACAGGTGTTTGCAATTGCTAAAACTCACTGAATTCAATACTAGAGATTTGTACATTGATTGTGTCTTAATTATATCTCAATAAAAAATGATTATAAAGAAACTGATGTATACCAGGCTCTAGACCCAGTAGAAGATTATATTTATTCCTAGGAAATGTTCATATCTCATACATTTCAAGAACTCAAGAAATTTTTGATAATTATCAATTTGCATGGAAATACAAATATCTCATTGCAAAAATTACACTTTCTACTTTATACCTGAACAGAACCAAATGGACAGTCACTCACATTTAGAGTAGTATGTCTTATGTAAAGCCAATGTTGCTTCTCAGCCAATATGATCAGGGAACTCTTCATCAAATAATATGCTTTGCCTGGTGTGGGGTGTCATTGATGGGGGATGCATGGGTGAGAACAGGGCATGCATATAGGGCATATAGATATGTTCAGATGTTTGCTGGGTATTGTCATAGTGGATAGAGTTACATATAACAACTGAGGGAGTGCTGAGTTTCCATCCTGGGGAGCTCTGTTGTATTCCCCAATGGAATAGCAACGATCCCCCAAGTGCAAGGACAAAGACCAGGGAAGGAGGATGGTCCAATAATGGGTCCTGGATTCTGAGGACTATGCTTTTGAGCTTGTGTGCTTGAAATTTCAACTAGGCCTAGAGCTGCAGGGTGCCTAAGAGCTACCTCCCAAGAGCCTCCATGTTGCTCAAGTGTGGCCACTCTCTAAGCCAAACTCAGCATGTAAATGCATTACCTTCCCCACAGCATGGGACATGACTCCTGGGGATGAACCTCCCTGCGCTGAGGGATTACTACCATCATCAGCTGGTGATGCAACTAGAAAAAAACCTTGAATAAAAGGGGGAAATGGTAAAGACAAGTGAGTTTTTATGGCTAAGAGATTTCAAAATGTGTCAGGACATCATCAGAGGGGTCGTGCTTACACACATCTCAGTGGGATCCCAGAGAAAGCCAAAATAGATACAATCCCAGGTACTGGTGCTCCTGAGGGCTACAGAGACACACAGGTTCAATGGTTGTGGCAGATGGCTCTGGAGTTCAGCACCTTGTCAGTGGACCCTACTTTGGAATTTGTGCTCCTGATTGTGTTGGAGTTGGACTCAGATGCGACCTCTCTACACAAGCCTCTTCTGTCATTTTTACTGAACCTGTGATTGGTGCTGGTTTTTTTTTTTTTTTTTATGTTCAGGAGACTTGAACCTCTGGACTGTCCATGTGCCAGCTGGGCCCTGAGCCTCAGCAGAGTTGCAACACCTACTCTCTTGTTCATTGGGCATACCCAGGTCAGCTGATAGGGAGGTGAGAATGGTCATCCACCACAAGAGGGAACTGAGAGTGTCTCCAGTTGAAAGCAGGAGAATTGCATCCATCAACCATGTGGGATCTAAGCCCCTCCAGATTTAGAGGTGGAGTGGACATCGCCATCCCAGGGTCCACAAGATGGAGGAATACAATATGGATTGGAGTGGACTTGCTGGTATTCTACTATAGAACTGTTGTGACTCTAGCAATGAAGTAAATTGTATCATTGATGTGAAGATGGTGGCCACAGGAGTTGCTGAGGTCAGGGAGAAGGAGGAAGAGATGTGATATGGGGCATTTTCAGGACTTGGAGTTGTCCTGAATGATATTGCAGGGACAGATGCAGGACATTGCTTATCCTGCCATTACTCACTGGATGGACTGGGGGAAGTGTGAACTACAGTGTAAACTATGGTCCATGCGGTGTGGCAGTGCTCCAGGGGGTGTTCACTGAATGCAATGAAATGTGCCTCACTGAAGAAAGAGAGTGTTGATGTGGGAGGAGCAGGCGTGGGTGGGGGAGTGGGGTATATGGGAACCTCTTATGTTTTTTAACCTAACGTTTTGTGTAATCTATCTTAAAAAAAAAAGACAATTAAAAAAAAGAAAAAAATACATTGAAGAACTCTTGGTTTCACTAACACTTCTCCTGAAAACCCTTTCCTTAAGCCTGTCTTTATTCTCATTTTAAAAGTCCTGAAAATGCATCCTAGGTTTCATATACAGTTTCTACTGAATATGTGGTGTAGAGGAAAATGGGATTAGCAATGTATATTCTTTCCTCTAGCTAGGTTTCAGTCTGAGTTCCTTTTTCTTACTAAGTCCTGGAAGCTTTTTTCTGCTATATAAATTCAGGGTTGTATGAAGGACAGTGATCTGGTGGTGATGGCTATACTATGCTCTCCTATGTAATTGGTAACTCCTGGCTCTGAATTCAGGGAACTTGGGTTTAAATTGGGTTTAAATATTGGTTTTACACAAGCTGTGTCTCTTAAGACAAGTTCCCAATGTCTCTGGGTTTATTTTATTTTATTTTTTTAATGGAATGATCAGTATACAAAAAAGGGCTACGTCATATGGTAATGGACAATGACTATTAGAATTAGAAAAGATGTTGAGAGTTTTCTAATCCAACCCCTACTTAAGTCTAGACAGGAGAACAGAAACCATGTTAGACCTTTAAGTGGGAAATTTTAATATAGGGAATTGTTTACACATGTGATAGTCAAGCTGAGAAGTCAAATATGTACTGGAAGGCAACCTAGAGAACAGAAACTATACTAATCTGAAGGAACCAAAGGGAAAACGTATTAATTATAGGTTCAAAAGCTGGTACTTTGCATATGGATGGTAGCCATAGAGAAAAGATGGCCATTGCTATAAACCCCAAAGAACACAGAGAAAAGAAAAAGAAAAACACTGGCTTGTCTCTTCCTCTTCCTCTTGAATCTTATTCCATGCCTTTCAGGGGCTAAAGTTATATAGAAACAGAAGGGCACAGGAAGCTTTGTTCCCTGGGAGTGATACAGAGCAGAATAGGGGAAGGGAAGTGATGGATTTGAGAGCAAACTGGCAGTTGACCAGCATAACTTCCTAAAGAAAGAGGGACATGGGCTAGGTTGTAAAGGTTATATATTGGATTTTGAGACTTGAAGGGACTGGAAAGAGACATTTGTGGGAAAACAGGGCCCCTGTGAGCAAAAGAGAGATATAAGGCATACTCATGGCAGCTTAGGGATGTCACTCTAGGTAAATCAAGAAGTGTATGTTGAGGAGTATGGGGACTAAACTAGTTTAATTGTATTACATCACGGTGTGGTATCAAAACCAGACAGATATTCAGAATTGGAAAGTCAAAAGAGACAATCTTCAAATATATTTGAGTAGAGAGGTGACATGATGAAAATGCTGATGAAGGCAGAATTTCTGGCAGAAGCATCCAGGGTGATAATCCACCAAGTCATTGCAATAATTCATATATAGACCAGCAAGAGTTTGCTCAAGGCACTTGTCAAGATAATGGCAGCAGGTATAGAGAGGAATAAATCGACTTAAGATATTAACAAAGTTCTCATATTATAGGAGGTGAAGATGAAGAATGGGTTAAAAATGGTGCTAATTTTTGGGCCTAGACAACTGGAGGAATAATAGTTTACTTGAGATTGGTTTCTGAAAGAAGATTATTAGTTTAACTTTAGATGAGTTTTGTTTGAGATAATGGCAAGATATGAATAGACAAATCCAGGAGAACAATGAAAATATAGTACTAGAACTTTGATGAAAGAACAGAAGTAGTGATAGGGTTTTGGAGATCATCAGCAAGCCTTGAGAATCAATGAGAAAGTATGTATGGGAGAGGGTTTGTTGTGAGGGTCAAGGACAAAGCCTTGGGTGGTGATGGAAGGGACAAAAGGCAAAAGCAGGAAGAGATATCAATAAAAGAGAAAAAAGAGCAGTTAGAGATGTAGGAAAAGAATCTGAAGTGACTTGGAAGGCAAGTAGAATTTCAAGAAGGAAAGTGAAAGGATGAGTCAAGTCAGAATGTGTAGAGGGAGTCAGCATTGTGTAGAGACAGGAAATATGGTTCAACAGGCAAAGTATGCTTACATAATGGGCCAACAAAACTAGTGCTGGAATTAAAGAATAGAAGAAAGAAACAGCATTTTTGGGACTTGGGAATTGTCCTGAATGACATTGCCATGAGGAATGCCAGCCATTGTATATCTTGCCATAACCTATGGAATTGGGTGGGAGAGAGTGTAAACTACAATGTAAACTTTAATTCATGCTTAATGGCAATGCTTCAATGTGTTCATCAATTGCAATGAATGTACCTTACTAAAGAAGAATGTTGTTAATGTGGGAAAATGTGGGAGGGGTAAGGAGTGGGGCATATGTGAATCCCCTGTATTTTTTATGTGACATTTATATAATCTAAGTATCTTTTAAGAAAACATGGTCAAAGTATGAAATGACAGAAAAATTTATAAGAAGATAAAACTAGAAAATCCCTTATACAAGGTTCACTCTGTATCATTTAGTAACAAACATTACCTCTCTATTCATGTGTCCTTAAAAAGTAACCATGCATTAAAATGTTCACCAAGGATGTACACACACAGACCCCTATATACACTGAACATAACCATCTTCTCTTCTACTCTTTCTTTCCTTTTGAAAACTGTGCATCACAGTTTACATCATATCCTAGTTCATTACTGGTGCCACATTTTTCAGGTCCCATTTGTTATAATTCCATATTTGTGAGACTTTCTGTTCCCAGTATTATTTATCTGTCTTTGGAAGTCTGAATTTGCCTGGGATTTGTCCAAATTCAACTCATTTCTGCTTCAGAAATCATAAGAGATTTCAATGGGGGTTTAAAAAAACTTATGAAGAGTTGGAAGTCATTTAATAATATGCTATCTACTTGGAGTCAGCTCAGTGGGCAATAATAGACCATATATCTCTCCAGGGAAAAGTCTGCCAGTAGTGAGTGATCAAAGAGAGATACTGGGGTAAAAGCATGAGGGGGTATATGTTATATATGGAAAGATGGCATGAAAGTATATGCACTGGAAAGGCATGCTCTTTGGAATGAGAAGGTCTGAGTCCTTGCCTGGTTCTGTCATTCCTTGGCTGCATAATTTTCGACAGGTCATTAATTTATATCTCTGGGACTTCATGGCTTTTGGGAAGATTAACTGAGAAAATATGAAAGGGTAGAGCATTATTCTTGGTAGAATGCAGACCCTTTTGATGGTTTTTCTTTACTGTACTTTATCCTAGGAAGAGTACAACTTAGAAGAACATTAGGTGCCTTGTCAGAAAGCCAAAAAGCAGTTGATGAATTCTGTTGCCTAACCTCTTAAGGTCACAGGCAGTCTTGAAGACTTTATTTGTACACATCCTTGTTAGTGTAGTCCTTACAATTGATCCCAAATCCAGTTCAAATCTAGTTCTTATTTCTGACACAGGTCCTTTTAGGTGTCTTTTTACTCACTCTGGTTTGGTTACACTGATCCTCTTTCAAGCTTTGTAATTCACCTTGAATTTCTTGATCTCAGAGAGGTAAATTCCAGTGGCTAGAACTTCTATGAATGCAGCCTTAGTAGCCACTAACTGTATGACTGACACTGAAAAAGGCCAGCAAATCAATTGTAAACAAATCAGAATATATGACTACTTACAATGTCCGTACTGTTTTTACGGGTGCACATGTGCACACACAGGCATAGATACTTATTTGTATCTGTCCAGTCACATGATAGGAGTTTTTTTTTTTTTAAGCAGGGGAAGATATGGATTTTAGGTGGGGACAGAGACTGAGAAAAAGAAGGAAAATAAAAAGGGAGAAGGTGACAGGGCTCTTTTTTCATATTTTGCCACCAACTGTGTTTGAATGCCTATAATTAGGTGGGATGGGAGGGGGACAAAAACTGGTAGAAATGCTTAAGAAATATTTTGAGGATTCTTTGCACAAGTAGAATCACTGGAACCCATTTCTGCTTCATGGAAGCCAACACTGCCTTGGAGCCAGATGCCTGGAAACTTAGACAACTCTGGTATGGATGTAGAGGTCCTAATGATGGGTAGTCAACAGATGAGACCTAGTGGAACACAGAGAAGAGGAGGAAGGTCTTGTGTCGATATCTCATGGTCACTCTAGCTGATAGATTAGCTCATGAGCCTGGGGCATGGTTCATCTTAAGGACCCTCCAACAACTGGACCTGGGGTCAAGAGTCTTAGATTTTATTTGCAGCTTGTCATGGAATGACTTTGTTACTTTGGACAAGTCATCTTCCCTCTCTAGATCTATGTTTTCCAGTCTGAGAAATGAAGAGTATAGATTTGGTCTCAAAGCTCCCTCCTGGCTCTAATCCCTCCTGGCTCTAGTTGTTACTGTCAGTTATTTCATTGAACAAATATTTTCTAAGTGCCTATATCAAGTTTCTATTGCAAAATTCTGGGCATGGAACTGTGAACTTATCATTACTTATGATCCATGGCAGGTCCAGGTCCAATATCTTCTTTTGTCATTCACTTGCTAAGTGACCGAACAAGTTTCTTTACCTCTAGGATCCTCAGCTTCCTCATCTACATAATGAGGGTGATACACCTCCGTTCAAGGTTGTTAGAGACAAAACATACAAAGTACTGGGCACACATTAGGTGCTCAGTAAATGATGTCCACTATTATTGTATTGTTAATTAGATATTCTAATAACAGGACTCTTTCAGCCTATAAACAAAAACGTAACTGTTCATATATATAAACTTGGAAAATGGAAATGACCGATATATTGATATATATGAACTTGTCAAGACGGCTTGCTTAATTGAAAAATTTTCTCCTCAAGAGATGTTCTAACATAAAAAACAAGGAGATGCCCTTTTAAAAATGTGCTGCTTGTTAGCTATTTTATTACTCAAGTTTGCCTGAGAATTCCACTCAGTCTTTTAGTCCTCATGCATCTGCTGACAAGAATCTCAGCATCTCCAAGGGTCTTCTCTACCTTTGCAACTCAAACTTGTCCTCCACCTAATTAAAGTAACTGCTGGTTAATTAGGCAAAATATAGTTTCTTTTGTTCCTCATCAGACTCTCTAGATAGTTATCTTTACCTAAGTTTCTGTCTCCTAGCAGCTGCCTCAGAACTGCCATCTCTCCTTCAGTCCCTGCACCAAGTCAGAACTAAGCTGTTGGAGCTTAAACTGATGTTAGTCTTACAAAGTTATGTTTCTCTTTCTTATTGAAACATATCACATTACCTGATGCCCAGCAGAGCATGGTACTTAGTGAGTCTACGTGGTTACTACAAATAGATACAGCATTTGATCTTATGCAAATGTTTCAAAGAGAAACTTGCATCCCTGAGAGAAGGCAATTACATTTTTAGCACCTAATAAATTGTAACTGCTTAATAAAATATGTTAAATAGCAATAAGACAGTATGTACACACACTTTACCAAGAATGGTTGCGAGCATTGTCTCATATGATTCTTATCACACTCCTCAGAGGGAAGTGTTACTATGTTAACAAGTGAGGACACTAAAGCTCAAATAGATTGAGTGATTTTGTCCAAGTTCACACATATCATGAAATAATAAATCCCAGAAACAAAACAACACAGTACAACACAACACAACACAAAACAAAACAAATAACAAGCCCTTTTACCATGTGGAACACATGTACATTCTCATTCTACTGTTGGGTTTTTTCGGAGGACACCCAGTGCTTGAAGGTGTGTAAATCAGTCAGTGAGCTATTCTACTGTGAACTATTTCCAATGTTCAAAGACATGCGGCTCATGTTTCATAATATTTGGGAACATAAGGACAAGCTGGCTGGTGGTAATAGGGGCATGGTTTCCATTAATGTTTTGGATCATTTATGGGAATGAGCATGTGTGTGCCTGTGCATGCGTGTCTGTTTTCTACGGAGTTCCAGTAGCTGGATGCTGCAGCTCAGTCCGCACTGATGCTTGCTTCACTAATGGAGGATGGCTTTTGATTATCTGATCTGGCTCATTCTCAGCTGGGAGAGTCCCAAGCCATCATCCATTTCCAAAAAGGACTAAGAACTAACAGAAAAGTCATCTGGGAAAGTGAGTATTAATAGTGGATAAATGGAAGTAAACGTTTACATGGAGATTACAACTTTCTTTCCAGTTTAAGAATAGCACCAGATGATTCTGAGTTACATGATTTTAATCATTCTGGACCTGATCCATAATGAAAAGTTTAGAGCTAGAAACATTGTTACAGTTGAGGAAATGAATTGAGGCTAAAAATTCCTCCTTACTTGTAGGATGAGGATTTTTTTATTCATTTGGATTGTAATAAAAAGAGAATCACAAATCGTGAAGTTCAAAATTCAATCATTTAATAAGTGATTTGTTCCTCTGTTTGACTTGAAGTCAGGATGTGTTAAGATAGTAGCATTTTCATCATTAGCTTGGCATTAGGGGTCTACCATGTTCTATTTTCAAACTATACTTTTAACTTTATTTTCTTATAACTTTCAGATGAAGTTAGTTTTTCACAGACATGCCCAGTGCTTTATTCTTCCTGTCTTTTCTTTTTCATATCTTATGCTGTTCCATCAGCTAGAAACACCTTTTCTTCATTTCCATATATAAAAATCCTACTGAGTTTTAGCTAAATCTAATGCAATGATTTCCTCGAAGCTTTCAGCTGGAAGTCGTCCTTCTTCTCTTCTGAATACTCATATCACTTATGGCAAAGTGAGGGAACTCTCCCTGATGCAAGGGAGGGAACTCTTCCTGATGCAAGTCCATTTCAGCCATTCTTGTTCCTGTAGGACAGGGGTTCTTAACCTTTTTTGTTCCACGGACCCCTTTGTCAGTCAGGTGAAAACCATGGAAACTCTTCTCTGAATGCAGATAGGCAGACAGTTTTATGACATTCAGCATCAGCATGTCTTTAAATTAAATTTTAGGATTATTCAAAATTATGTTTTACAACTTTCCTGTAATTTCAATACCTGATAACCTCACACAGTTCAACATCTGTTCAAATGGTCATTTTCCACAAGCATTTAGAAATTTGAGTTTTCCCATGGCATCATAAAACCAACTCCACCATCCTTACCAATCTTTTTGCAGGCAGTTATCCACTGCACTCAGAACATGCCACATCAAAATAAAAATACTAAATCCACACTACATTGTGTATTATTTAATAACTATATCACAGCTGCACCAACACATCCCCGCAAGAATGTTTTTAAATGCATAACATTACAAAGTAAATCAGTTACATATATTGAAATACAGCTAGTAAAATTTAAAAAAAGATATAATAATACTATACATATGTGCTTCTTTCTTAACATTAAATAATAATCCAATACATAAAAAATATAGAAAAGCTAAAGTTAAATTTTATTTTTTAAAGACATGCCAATGTGCAGACTTGTTATCTTGAATAAGAACGTTAAACTGTGATGTAGTATTTGATATGGCAAAATGAATATCATACTGGCCATCTAACTGAGTTGATTTTTTTCAATTCAAGTTCACAGACCCCCTGAAATCCTTCTGTGGATTCTTGGTCCGTAAACCTCTGGTTAAGAACCCCTGCTGTAGAAGACCAAATTCTGCCGCAGGGGTGTTAGGTACTAAACCTATCTGCATTTGGCTTATGGGAATCCCTGCTATATGGGAAACATTTGTGTTTAGCTTCTTGCATTTTATCCAGAAAGGAGATTTTAGGGGATGTAGCTGATTAATCATTATATGGTGTTTATTATAGGGCCAAACACATTATATAACTTAGTAAAAAAATTACTTAGTAATTTTAATATTACTTAGTAATTATAAAAGTAATGTGTTGAAAGACTAGAAGATAGGCTTAAGGGAATTGGGTGGGGGGGCGAGAGGAAGGTTCTGAGCTGACGCCTACATGGGTGAAGTCTATGATAAGTTGGAGGTAAGTATTTGTACAGGGAAGGGATAAGACGGGGTCATAGGGATACCTTTGGGTGGGCTTTTGCAGGCTTGAGGGGGGCTAGGGTTGGGTGAATGGGTCAGCTGACCCAAGGAATGGGGGGGGAGGGCTGGGGGGAACCGTTGAATACAGGAGAATGTCAGGTATATGGTTGAAACTATACTGTTGAGAAAACTCCTTAGAAAATATAATAAGGAAGAATCACGTGTTTAAGGTGCTTAAGCGGGGGAGGGGGGGGGATCTGGTACAGGGGCTAGCTTCTAGGGAGTATGTGAGTGCTCATTTTGTCATAGTGTGTTATATCATTGGGTGGAGACCCACACAAAGAGTGTGAAGGTCTACTGACATCCTGGGGAGACCTGATGTTCCCAAATAGAGGAAATTGTGTCTCTTAAGAGAATTGCTGGCTCCTAATTAGTTACGGCAGTCTGGTATGTCAAGTCCTCAGCATTGTTGCAGTATCTGTAAATCTGGTCCCTCAAGTAGTGAAGATTGAGTGTCATTGTGTGCCCTGAAGGGAGAGGGAGAGAGGTATAGCATGGATGGAAGCAGGGGGGCAATGGAAGTACTCCACAAGATCATGCAATGATGGACATGCCAACTTACGTCTAAAGTGTATAAGTCTATAAACTAAAATGTAAACCATAATGTAAAACATAAGAAATTAAAAATTTAGAAATTTGTACAGTCTAAAATATAAACAATAATGTAAACAAAAATGGAACCATGTTTAATAGCTATGTTTCAAAATCTGTAAATCAGCTGCAGCAAATATAACATGGACATGTAAAAAGATCATTGTTGTGGAAAGGGGAAAAGGGTTTGATGTTGGATATCTGGGAGTCCTCTATATTGTGTATGTGAATTACTGTGATCTAAAACTTTTTTGAAGACAAAATTAAAAATTAGAGAGAGAAAAAAAGAAAGGATGTAGACACTGAGGAAGATATGAAAGTGCCTTTCCACTGTAAATACAGGGCAACACCTATTACAGTGATCAAAGGTGAAACATAGGAAACTAAGCTTTATAATATTTTTCATTTTATTAATGAACCACACATTTTAAATCTTAATACTTAGGAAGGATTCTTATGTGATTTTATAGAGGTTGATTCCTAACTTCTTTATTTTCAATTACCCTCTGATTTTCTGACACTGGGAGTTTATGTATAGCCTTTAACCTGTCAGTCTTAACATGTTTTTGTTTTTGTTTTTCCATTTTTCAGAGTGTATCACACCCTCAAACATTTTTCTGAAGTAGAAAATTCTTTTCTTTTCCATTGGCTTCCAGAATAGGAAAAGGAATTAAGATGGCATCAAGGTGGGTAATATACATAGAGAGAGAGAGAGAAAATCAGGGAAACTTCACCAAATAACCATAAGAATATTTTAATGGTTAAAATGAAGCAGATCCATGGTTTAAGGAGCCCAATATTTTACTGTAACAGAGAGAGATCATGGTCATTCTCCTAGATGTTAACTTCAAATGCTAGGGCTTCCAAAAAATTCCAAGTTTATTTTAATTACTTGAAAATGTATTTAAACTATTAAGAAATGTCTATATCTATATATTTTCAATCCATTTACTATGCTCAATCTACATTCAAAGAATATTTGGCATTTGTGATTTGTGTATGAGATGAGAAAGAAGGTTGAGTATTAGTTTCTAAAGGACCTCTTAAGTAGTACTTAAGGACTTTATCTTGAGTTAGGAGGGCAGGAGAGTGTAACTAACTTGCTGTGATATTTGTGTAAATAATTTCCCCTTTTTGGACATCACATTCTTTATTTTTAAAATGAGAAAATTGGACTAACTTACCATGGAGGTTTCTCTACACCCTAACATTCTCTCTCTCTCCATGTGTGTGTATATACATGTTTCTCTATATATTTTGTAATATCTTCTCATAAAAAGTTCATTTAAGACACTTTATTTAGTATTTTTTCATCTGTGTTCCTAAGCCTAATTGATTTACTATTTTCTATTTTGGTACTAACTTTCTATGGTTTGATAACAAGATTTGGTAGACAGGTAGAATGAAATGGGAAACTGTCCATTAAAAAATACTTTGGAATATTTCCTTAAAGATTTAGAATTCATTTAAAAATCATCTGAGATTATTTTAATGGAAAGATCTCTGATTTTTAATTCCAATTTTATCTTCTTATTATCACTGTTTCAGGTTTTTCAAGACTCTTCTTGAATCCCTTCAGGTATTTAATATTTTTCCAGGTTATTAATTTTGTTTGAGTTCTATCTTAACTGGTATGTACTTGTAACATTCTCTCTCTCTTCTTTTTCTTTTTTTTTTTTTAGGCAAGGGAATAAAGAGTTTATAAAAATCAAGAAAAGAGTACACAATCCTAGACATGGATTGTGACCATGCTATAAGAAGAGTCACACATGTGGTGCCCTGGGCTAGGCTTTTTAAGACCTTTCATCCTCCCATTTGCTAATTTGGGGGGAGGGACCCCAGCTGTTTGCTATTCTGATTGGTTGCCTTATGATCCCACCTGTAAGCTCTTAGGGGACCAATGGAAGGCCTATTTGGAGTTATTTGGGCTTTCCCTTGACCCCAGAAAGAATTCCAAATGTGACCTTATGGCCAGCTTCTTTCTGACTATCTTTGAAGCAGGGGGTTTATGGGCAGGGTCTCATGGTCATGTTCTCTGTTGGGTCCCAGCTGCCTTTCCCTTTTCCCTATAGTAACCTGCCTTCATATCCCCCTCTCTCTCAGAGAGTTTATATCCTTATTCTTAAGGGGGAGCTGAAGGGCAATGGTCATTCTTCTGTAGCTGCTTCCTGCTGATTAGGGGGAGTAAGCCTTATCTGACAGAATATAAAACCTTCTGACTATTCTTTTGAGGTTGGGGGAAGATGGGTTGAGCACTGTGGTTGAGATTGGATGAAATCTCCATATCACTAGTATCTTGTTCTGGTAGGTATTGATTCTGGGAGAAACAAGCTTAGTTAGAATTTAAGATATTGGTCCTACTAAAAGGATAAAAACTGGTAAGCAGTCTCCAAAAAGGGGTCAGCCATGACATACTAGACCATGAGAATGAGAAAGGCCAGGTGCCTAAAGAGGCTGCATCCTCCCAAAGTTGACAGGAAGCAGCATTCTTCCTTGAGTTCTTTTATGCTGTTGGTTAACTCTGTGGAGAAATTGTGGTGGACCTGCTGGTTTTGGTATAAATAGCCAACCTCAGTTCCCATGGCAGTAGTTATGCTTAGGACAGCTAGGAGAGGTATGAAGAAAAGCACTGCCCTAAGCATAAACTCACTAAGACAGTATGACAGTGACAAGGCAAGCATATGGCAAGCAAAATAAAGAACAGTTAAGAGAACCATTCTTTTATTTTATTTTGTGGTTTTTTTTTTTTGGTCTTTATTTATTTTTTTAATGCTACATTAAAAAAATGTGAGGTCCCCATATACCCCCACCCCCTCCCCCAACTCCTCCCCCCACAACAACTCCTCCATCATCATGAGACATCCACTGCACTTGGTGAATATATCTCTGAGCACCACTGCACCTCATGGTTAATGGTCTACATCATAGCCCATACTTTCACACAGTCCACCCAGTGGTCCATGGGAGGACATACAATGTCTGGTAACTGTCCCTGCAGCACCCCCCAGGACAACTCCACCCCCTAAAAATGCCCCCACATCACATCTCTTCCTCCCATTCCCTACCCCCAGCAGCCACCATGGCCACTTTCTCCACACCAATGCCACATTTTCTTCAATTACTAATCATAATAGTTCATGAATAGAATATCAGTAAGTCCACTTTAATCCATACTCTATTCCTCCATCCTGTGGACCTTAGAATGGTTGTGTCCACTCCACATCTATATCAAGAGGGGACTTAGATTCCACATGCATGTTGGATGCATTTCTCCTGCTTTCAGTTGTAGGCACTCTTGGCTCCCTGGTGTGCTGGTTGACCTTCTTCACCTCCATGTTAGCTGAATGGGGTAAGTCCAATAAACCAGAGTGTAGGGGTTGCAAGTCTGTTGAGGCTCAGGGCATGGCTATCACATGGTCAGTCCAGAGATTCAGGTCTCCTGGGTATACATTAAACCCCAGCACCAACTACAGTTCAGGTAAAATAACAGGAGAGACTTGTGTTCAAATATCACATCTGAGTCCAGCTCCATCACACAGAAACACAAAGCAGGGCCAAGTGACATGGCACTGAACTCCATCTGCCATGACCATAGAACCTGTGGGTCTCTGTAGCCCTCAGAAGAACCAATACCTGGGGTTGTATCTACTTTATCTGTTCTGGAACTCTGCTGAGGTGTGCATAAGGGCAACGCTTCTGATAGCCTCCTGGCTCTTTTTGGAGACTCATAGTCACATAAACTCATTTATCCTTTCCATTTCCCCCTTTTATTCAGGTCAAAAAGCATTTTTAACTCCTGGTATTATATGTAGATTGAGATATTCTGCTGGTCCGAGTTGACCCTTTTATTCAAGGTCATTTTCTAGTTACATCATCAGCTGGGGCTTGGTAGTAATTCCTTGGCGCCAGGGAGGCTCATCCCTGGAGTCATGCCCCACTCTGGGGGGAAGGTAACTCATTTACATGCTGAGTTTGCCTTCAAGACTGGCCACATTTGAGCAACATGGAGGCTCTCAGGAGGTAACTCTTAGGCACCCTACAGTTCTAGGCCTTGTTCTTATTTCAGGTGCACAGGCTTACAAGCATAGCCATTAGTATCAAGGGCTTGTTGTTGGACCTTCCTTCTTTTTTGGTCTTTGCCATTGTACTTGGGGGATTGTTGCTCTTCCTTTAGTGACTGTGATAGAACTCCCCTGGCTAGGAACTCAGCACTCCCTCAGATGTTGTTTTTAATTGTAACCACTATGAAAATATCCAAACATTTTTATGTACCCTGGATATATGCTCTGGAGAACTCCCTGCCAACCATGTGTCCCCTGTCAATAACATGCCACACCAGTATTCCTCCCTTGCCATTGTTGAACTTCTCTGTGATACAAAACTTCTTCAAAAGTGAAACCCAATATATTGCCAGGTTCCATTAATAGTAAAATGGAATATAGTGATTAGTTTAAAGATTAGATATAGAATACATGTTAATTTAGAAAAATTAAGGTAAAAATAAATTGGGGTATCAAAAAATTTAAAAATGCAAAAGCTTTGTTTTTGATATTTTGCCTTCCATCACTGCAATAAGTGTTGCCCTATATGCAAATTGGCAAGGCAACTTCTTCCATCTTTTCCTCAGTGTCTACATCCTTTCTTTTTCTTTTTTTCCCCCTAATTATTGAGCTTATCTTCACAAAAGTTTTAGATCACAGTAATTCATATATATAATATACAGTACCCCTAATATCCAACAAAAAACCCTTTTCCCTTCCACAGCAATAACTTTTTACATATTCATACTATGTTTACTGAAACTGATGTACAGATATTGAGACAAGAGCTTTCAAACAAGGTAACATTTGTGTTTACATTGCGGTTTACATTTTAGACTATACAATTTTCTAAATTTTTAGTTATCTTATGGTTTTACATTATGATTTACATTTTGGCCTATCAGCCCCTATATATTTTTGGTGTAATTTAACATTTCTTATATCCATCCTTGTGTAATCTTGTGGAACACTTCTATTGCCAACACAGTTACATTGGTTCCATCTATTCAATACCTCTTTCTCCCTCCCCTTAGGGCCCATGTGACAGTCCATCTTCATTGCTTGAAGGGCCATGTTCAGAGATATTTGCAACATTATTGAGGCCCTGACATGCTCAACTGCCCTAATGCACTGGGAGCCACCATTTCTCTCGAGAGATACAATTCCCTCTGTTTGAGAACATCAGTCCTCCCCAGGATGTGGGTATAACTTCACTCTCATTATATGGGTCTCTATCCAATGATTTAACCCACTATGGAAAAATGAGCACTCACCTACTCCCTAGGAGCCTGTCCTGTGTAGGATTATCCCCTTTAAGCATCTTAAACCGGTAACCTTCCTTATTATATTTTTGAAAAAGTTTTCTCAGCATTATACTCTCAACCAAATACCTGAAAATCTCCTATGTTCGTATATTGCCCCACCCTCCCCCCAATTTCTTGGGCAGTATTACCCATCCTCCCATCCCTAGCCCCCCTCAAACCTGCAAAGCCCACCCAAAGGTAACCCTGGTCTCCCATTTTATCCCTTTCTTGTACAAATACTTACCTCTAGGTTATCATAGATTTCACCCATGTAGGTATCAGCTTACATCCTTTCTCTACCCCCCATTTTCCTTTAAGCCTATCATCCAATCTCTAGCTCTCTAAGGCAGCTTGGTTTACTTATTTCATATCATTGAGGTCATGTAATATTTGTCCTTCAATGCCTGTGTTGCTTTACTCAACATAAGGTTCTCAAGATTCATCCATGTTATCACGTGTGTTTGTAGTATATTCATTCTTAAAGCTGAGTAGTATTCCATTGTATGTATATACCACATTTTATTTATCCATTCATCTCTTGATGGGCATCTGTTGATTCCAACTTTTGGCAATAGTGAACTATGCTGCTATGAACATTGGTGTGCATATATCAGTTTCTGTACTTGTTTTCAGTTCTACTGCGTATATACCCAGCAGTGGAATCCCTGGGTCATATGGCAAATCTATAGCTAGTTTTTTGAGAAACTGCCAAACTGTCCTCCAGAATGGCTGGATCCTTCTGCATTCCCACCAGCAGTGGATGAGTGTTCCCATTCCTCCACATTCTCTCCAGCACTTGTAGTCTTCTGTTTTTTTCATAGCTGCCAATCTTATGGGAGTAAGATAGTATCTCATTGTAGTTTTGATTTGCATTTCCCTGATAGCTAGAGATTTGGAGCATTTTTTCATGTGCTTTTTAGTCATTTGTATTTCTTCTTTGGTGAAGTGTCTGTTTAAATCTTTTTCCCATTTTTTAAATGGGTTGTTTGTCTTTTTATTTTTGAGATATAGGAGTTCTTTATATATGCAGGTTATAAGTCTCCTATCAGATATATGATTACCAAATATTTTCTCCCATTGGGTAGGCTCTCTTTTCACTTTCTTGACAAACTCCTTTGAGGTGCAGAAGGCTTTAATTTTGAGGAAGTCCCACTTATATATATATATATTTTTTGCTGCTCATACTTTTGGTGTGAAGTTCATGAAGTCATTTCCTATTACAAGGTCTTGTATATGCTTCCCTACACTGCTTTCCAAAGTCTTTATGGTCTTGGCTCTTATATTTAGGTCTTTGATCCATCTTGAGTTGATTTTTGTTTAAGGTGTGAGATGGTAATCCTCTTTCATTATTTTACATATGGATATCCAGTTCTCTAGGCACCATCTGTTGAATAGGTCATTCTCTCCCAGTTGAGAGGCTTTATCAAATATTATGTAACTATATATATGAGGATCTATATCAGAACTCTCAATTCAGTTCCATTGGTCTCTGTGTCTCTCCTTGTGCCAATACCATGCTGTTTTCACTACTGTAGCTTTGTAGTATGTTTTGAAGCCAGGTAGTGTGATTCCTCCAATTTTGTTTTTCTTTTTCAATATGTCTTTGGCTATTTGGGACCTCTTTCCTTTCCAAATAAATTTCATAGCTAGTTTTTCTAGTTCCTTAAAGAATGCTGTGTTGATTTTTATTGGGATTGCATTGAATGTGTAGATGAGTTTTGGTAGGATAGACATCTTAATAATATTTAGTCTTCCTATCCATGAACAGGGAATATTCTTCCATTTATTTAGGTCTTCTTTGATTTCCTTGAACCGTGTTGTGTAGTTCTCTGTGTATAAGTTTTTTACATCTTTAGTTAAATTTATTCCTAGGTATTTGATTTTTTTATTGACTATTATAAATGGTATTTGTTTCTTGATTTTCTCTTGAGCTTGCTCATCATTGTTGTACAGAAATGCTACTGATTTTTGTGCATTGATCTTATAAACTGCAACTTTACTAAACTCATTTATGAGTTCTAGAAGCTTTGTTGTAGACCTTTCAGGGTTTTCTATGTGTAGGATCATGTCATCTGCAAATAATGAAATTTTGACTTCTTCCTTTCCAATCTGAATGCCTTTTATAGCTGGTTCTTGCCTCAGTGTTCGAGCAAGTACTTCTAAGGCAATGTTAAATAGAAGAGGTGATAGTGGGCATCCTTGTCTTGTTCCTGATCTTAGAGGGAAAGATTTTAGGATTTCACCATCGTAAACGATGTTGGCTGTGGGTTTTTCAAATATACTCTTTATCATGTTCAGAAAATGTCCTTGTATTCCAATCTTTTGCAGTGTTTTTATCAAGAAAGGGTGCTGTATTTTGTCAAATGCTTTTTCTGCATCTATAGCTATAATTATGTGATTTTTTTCCTTCAATCTGTTTATATGGCATATTACATTGATTGATTTTCTTATGTTGAACTATCCTTGCATACCTGGAATGAATCCCACTTGATCATGGTGTATAATTTGTTTAATGTGTTGTTGAATATGGTTAGCAAGTATTTTGTTGAGGATTTTTGCATCTAGGTTCATTAGAGAAATTGGTCTGTAATTTTCCTGTCTTGTGGTGTCCTTGTTTAGCTTTGGTACTAGGGTAATGTTGGCATCATAGAATGAGTTAGGTAATGTTCCTTCTGTTTCAATTTTTTGGAAGAGTTTCAGCAAGATTGGTGTTAGTTCTTTCTGGAATGTTTTATAGAATTCACCTGTGAAACTGTCTGGTCCTGGGCTCTTCTTAGTTGGGAGGTTTTTAATGACTAATTCTATCTCTTTACTTGTGATTGGTTTGTTGTGATCATCAATTTATTCTTTCATCAATATTGGCTGCTTATGTGTTTCTGGGAATTTGTCCATTTCCTCTGAATTGTCATTTTTGTTGGAATATAGTTTTTCAAAGTATCCTCTTATGATAGTCTTTATTTCTGTGGGGTCAGTGGTGATATCTCCTTTCTCATTTCTTATTTTGTGTATTTGCATCTTCTCTCTTTTTTTCTTTGTTAGTCTAGCTAAGAGTTTGTCAATTTTATTGATCTTCTCAAAGAAACAGTTCTTTGTTTTAGCTTTTCAAGTACTTTCTTATTTTCTATTTCATTTAGTTCTGCTCTTATCTTTGTTCTTTCTTTCTTTCTTCTTCCTGTGGGGTTACTTTGCTGATTTTTTACTAATTCCTCCAAATGTGCAGTTAGTTCTTCAATTTTTGCTCTTTCTTCTTTTTTGATGTATGAATTTATGGCTATAAATTTCCCTCTCAGTACTGCTTTTGCTGGGTCCCATAAATTTTGGTATGTTGTGTCATCACTTTCATCAGTTTCAAGGTAGTTATTAATTTCTTTTGAGATTTCCTCTTTGACCCACTGTTTTTCTAAGAGTGTGCTGTTTAATTTCCATATCTTAGTGTGAAATCTGGGCCTCTGGCCCTTGCAGATTTCCAGCTTCACTCCACTGTGGTCAGAAAAATTATTTTGTATGATTTCAATCTTTCTGAATTCATTGAGCCTTTCTTTGTGGCCTAGCATATTGTCTATCTTGGAGAATGATCCATGTGCACTTGAGAAAAATGTATATCCTGCTGTATTTGGGTGTAATTATCTGTATATGTCTATCAGATCCATTTCCTCTAATATACTGTTCAAAGTTTTTGTTTCTTTATTGATTCTCTTTTGAGATGTTCTGTCCAGAGTTGATAGTGGTGTATTAAAATCTCCCACTATAATTGTAGAGATATCTATTCTTTTTTTTTTTTTTTAATTTTTTTATTTTTTATTGACTTTGTAATAATATTACATTAAAAATATATATGTGAGGTCCCATTCAACCCCACCCCCCCACCCCCCCTCTCCCCCCCCCAACAACACTCGTTCCCATCATCATGACACATCCATTGGATTTGGTAAGTACATCTTTGGGCACCTCTGCACCTCATATACATTGGTTCACATCATGGCCCATACTCTCCTCTATTCCATCATGTAGGCCCTGTGAGGATTTACAATGTCCGGTGATTATCTCTGAAGCACCATCCAGGGCAGCTCCATGTCCCGAATACGCCTCCACCTCTCATCTCTTCCTGCCTTTCCCCATACCCTTTGTCCATTATGTCCACTTTTCCCAATCCAATGCCACCTCTTCTATGTGGACACTGGATTGGTTGTGTCCATTGCACCTTTATGTCAAGAGGAGGCTCAGATTCCACCTGGATGCTGGATGCAATCCTCCCATTTTCAGTTGTAATCACTCTAGGCTCCATGGTGTGGTGGTTGTCCTTCTTCACCTCCATCTTAGCTGAGTGTGGTAAGTCCAATAAATCAGATTGTAGGTGCTGGAGTCTGTTGAGGCTCAGGATCTGGCTATCACATTGTCAGTCCAGAGATTCAAATCCCCTAAATATATCTTAAACCCCAACATTAACTGCACCTCCAGCACATTAGCATGAAAGTCTTATGAAGGGAGATCCCATCTGAGTCCAGATTCATCACACATAAACACCATTTCCAAAGAGGGGCCATCTGCCCTGGTAGTTAACCCCATCGGCCATGACCATAACTCCCATGGGTCTCTTTAGCCCTCAAAGGAACCAATATCTGGGGGTTGTATCTGCTTTATCTGTCTCTCTGACTCTGCTCAGTTGTGCATGAGGGCAAACCTTCTGCCAGCCTCCAGACTCTTTTTTAGAAACTCGTAGCCATATAAACTCATTTCTCCTTTCCATTTCCCCCTTACTTTAGGTCAAACAGCATTTTAAAGTCATGGTATTTTATGTAGACATGGATATTCTGCTGATCCGCATTGAACCTTCCGTATAAGGTCATTTTCCAGTTGCATCATCAGTTGGTAGTTGATAGTGGTCCCTCGTTGCCAGGGAGGCTCATCCCCGGGTGTCATGTCCCACGCTGGGGGGAAGGCATTGCATTTACATGCTGAGTTTGGCTTCGAGACTGGCCACATTTGAGTAACATGAAGGCTGACAGAAGGAAATTCCCAGGCACAAAGTTGCTCTAGGCCTTGTTATTATTTTGGGTTTATCAGCTCACAAGCATAGTCATTAGAGAGATATCTATTCTTTCACTTAGTTTTTCCAGTGTTTGCCTCACGTATTTGGAGGCACCCTTGTTAGGAGCATAAATATTTATGATTGTTCATTCTTCTTGAAAGATTAACCCTTTCACTAATATGTAGTATCCTTCTTTGTCTCTCACAATTGTTTTGCATTTAAGGTCTATTTTGTCTGATATTAATATAGCTACTACTGAGGTTTTTTTTGGTTATTGTTTGCTTGTAAGATTGTTTTCCAGCCATTCAGTTTCAACCTCCATGAATCCATGGGTCTAACATGTATTTCTTGTAGACAGCATATAGATGGGTCATATTTCCTTATCCTATCTCCCAGTCTGAATCTTTTGACAGGTGAGTTTAATCCATTGACATTCAGTGTTATTACTTTCAAGGAATTATTTATGTTAGCCATATTTTGTTTGGACTTGTGTTTGTCATATTTTGTTTGTTTTTTTTCCCCTTCTCTTTTTGTCTTTTTTTGTTGCTCTTACACTCTCCTCCAACTCTACCTCTCCTGTTTTTTTCTTTCTTCCTGAAGAACTCCCTTTAGTATTTCTTGAAGGGTAGGGTTCTTGTTGGCATACTCTTTTAATTTCTGTTTATCTGGGAATATTTTGAACTCTCCATCATTTTTAATGCTAGCTTAGCTGGGTAGAGTATTCTTGGTTGGAAATTTTTTTCTTTTAGTACCTTGACAATTTCAAACCACTGCCTTCTTGCCTCCATGGTTTCAGATGAGAAATCAGCACTTAATCTTATGGAGCCTCCCTTCTATGTGATGTTTCTCTTTTCTCTTGCTGTGTTTAGAATTTTCTCTTTGTCTTGAACATTGGATAATTTGACAAGTATATGTCTTGAGGTGGGCCTTTTGGGTGTTTGGGGTGCATTGTGCTTCCTGGACATGTACATCCACCTCTCTCAGTAGGTTTTGGAAGTTTTCAGCCATTATTTCCTCCAACACTCCTTCTGTCCCCTTTCCCTTCTCTTCTCCTTCTGGGATGCCTATAATACATATGTTTGTGCATTTTGCATGGTCATTCAGGTCCCTAAGTCCTAGCTGGATTTTTTCTATCTTTTTATCTATCAGTTCTATTATCTGTTTGATTTCAGATGTACTGTCTTCCACATCACTAATTCTCTCCTCTGCCTCTTCTAATCTGCTGCTATTTGCTGAGAGTGTATTTTTGGTTTCTTGAACTGTGGTGTTCATCACCATCATATCTGTTATCTTTTTGCATATGTCTGCAATTTCCTCTCCAAGTGTTTTCTTCATATTGTTAATCTCTTCCTTTACTTCATTAAGTTGGTCTCTAATATATGTTTTGAGAACTTTAATTACTTGTCCGATGTTCTGCTCCCCTTCCTGGTTTTTAGTTTGTTCATTGGGTTTGGCCATGTTTTCCTGATTATTGGTTTGGTTTGTAGTTTTTTGTTGCTGTCTGGTCATCATTTTATCTTGATGGGTTTAATCAGTTCCTTAGCTTCTTTGTCTAGTCTTGGGGATTAATTAGTTGTTGTTTGTGCATAAGTGTTATGTCTTCTCTTTGTCACTTTGTTCTTCTTACTCTATTTTCTTGTTGCTGGCTAAGTTCACTTTGAAGGAAAATATTAGGGCCAGGGAAAGCAAAATGAATAAGAAAAGAAAATGCATAAAGTAGTATTGGTAATAAATGTTAACAGAGCAACAATATGAGATCTAGGAGAATGGATATTAGACTCATGTAAGTTGCGTAGAGTTATAGCAGTAAATAGAGTACTTAAAATGAGACACTCAACTGAATATGGGGAGGAATATAGTATGAATTAAAAGGCCAGTGTTTTCATGAGAGAGAGAAAGAGAAAAGAAAGGCAATAATGTCAAGAGTGGATAAAAGACAGAAAACAAAACAAAGGTAGTAGAAATAAAAAGTCAGACAATTTGGGGCCAAATAAAGGTAGGTAGAATATAGGAGAAACAGTAGATGATGGAGGATAGAAAGATGTGGGGGAAAGGGGATAATGTAGGTGGCCAAAATCAATACACACAGAAAAGAGGAAATGGAGGATGAAGAAACACAGCAAGTGTGAAGTGCTCCCTGTGGCATCTATTATATAAAGAAAATAAAAGAATAAAAGAAGAAAAAGAGAGAAAAGAAAAAAAGAGAAGAGAAAAGTGGGGGCAAAGAAAAAGGGGGGGGGGACAAGCAAGAAAAAGAAAAGGAGAAAAAAAACCTAAATAAATGAAAAAGGATCTTGGGGGATAAAATGGGAGAAAAGACCAGGAGACAATGCAATATGAGCAACCACGAAAAAAAAAATGAACCAATGTTTCAAGCTAGAAATCATTTTTATAGTTAAATAGTTAGGGATCTGACCTTCCCCCTTTCTCTTTTCCTCACTTCTCTCTCTCCCAGGGCAGCAGGAAAGCTGCCTGAGAGTTCTGGTAGGAGATTCAAGTAGGTCCTTGTTGAACCATCTCAATACAGGAGACTATGACTCTTTATTTCCAGTGTGAGAGCACCTACACCTCACCAGAAACCCCAAATATGCTATTGGAAGCTTGGATAGCACTTCCTACAGTCCCTCACCCTTGGGTGTGCTAGAAGAGGTCTAATTGATTTTCTGACTCCACCTTCTCCCAGACCAAGTTTCCTATTCCAGGACGTTTAGGTAAATTGGGCTTTCTCAGCAGATTCGCCTCTCCTTTCTTCCCAGACTCTCCCCAAGTCAGCTGGTACACTCCTCCAAGTTCAAGGAGAGAGAGAGAGAAAAAACCAACAACACAAAATGCCAAGGGCTAGGGTAATCAAGGACCTCAGATGGACCTCAGGGTGTGGTGGATTTGTGATGGGAAGTCCATTATATTGCAGACACAAGGTGTGTGAGTCTCTGGAGCATGGGCCACCAGGGTTTAGAGGAAACAGACCTGGGAATCACGCATCTGGTTAATACAGGGCCTGGGAACACCGCAGCACAACAAAGCCTTCAGGGATCACAGCAGCTGGGCCACCAGCCCTAGGAGGAGGGGTCCCGCCCACAACTTCTGACCTCCATGTCAGAAACCCAAAATTCCACCTCTTGCAAGAATCTCCTCTGTCACTGTCTCACCAAATCAACATCCAGACACATCCCACCCTGCAAGCCCCCAAAACAGCCTGCTCAGGGCTTGGGAACACCCCAGAACAACAAAGATACCAGGGACCACCCATGACCGGGCTGCCAGTCCCAGAGGGAAGGGTCCCGCTCACAACCTCTGACTTTCATGCAAGAGACCCAAAATTCTATCTCTTGCAAGAATCTCCTCTGTCATGTCCCACCAAATCGACATTCAGACACCTTCTGCTCTGCAAACACCCGAAACAGTCCAGACCAGCAGGACTCCAACCCTACTCAACTGCTTCTTTGAAGGAGAGATTATGAGTTGCACTCACTTAGATGCCATCATGCACCGCCTCTCTTTTTTATTTTATTGGCATATATAATATTGTCTTTTTCTTCTTTATTTTTTTAAGTGTTACATTAAAAAAATATGAGGTCCTCAAACCCCTCCCCACCCCACTCCTTCCACATCAACAACCTCTTCCATCATCGTGGCACATACACTGCACCTGGTGAATACATTTTGGAGCACTGCTGCACCACATGGACAGTGGTCTACATTGTATCTACACTCTCCCCCAGTCCACCCAGTGGGCCATGGCAGGACACACAATGTCCAGCATCTGTCCCTGTAGCAACATCCAGGATAACTCCAAATCCTGAAAATTCCCCCGCATCATATCTCTTCTTCCTTCTCCCTACCATCAGCAGCTACCATGGCCACTTTCTCCACATCAATGCTACAATTTCTTCCAACTAATCACAATAATTCCACAGCAGAACACCAGTAAGTCCACTCTAATCCACACTCTATTCTCCATCTTGTGGACCTGGGATGGTTATGTCCAGTCCCCTTCTACATCAAGAGGGGACTTAGATTCCACATGGATGATGGATGCAGTTCTCCTGCTTGCAGTTGTAGGCACTCTTGACTCCCTGGTGTGGTGGTAGACCTTCTTCATGCTAGGAGTGTTGAGTTCCTAGCCAGGGAGCTCTATCACATTCCCCAGTGGAACAGCAACAATCCCCCAAGTACAATGGCAAAGACCAATAAAGGTGGATGGTCCAACAATGAGTCCTTGATACTGATGGCTCCAATTATGAGCCTGTGTGCCTGAAATATGAACTAGGCCTAGAGCTGTAGGGTACCTAAGAGTTACCTCCTGATAGCCTCCATGTTGCTCAAATGTGGCCACTCTCTAAGCCAAACTCAGCATGTAAATGCATTACCTTCCCTCCCACATGGGAGGTCCTCAAATATTGTCTTTAGCTATTGAAAATCTCCTCCATATTAGTAATAAAATCCTTTGTGTTTTTCTTTTTTAAAAATACGGTTGTATAAATAAAATGTGGTATACCCATACAATGGAATACTACTCAGCTATAAGAACAAACACAGTACAAACACATGTGATAACATGGATGAATCTTGAGAACCTTATGTTGAGTGAAACAATCCAGATATTGAAGGGCAAATACTACATGACCTCTCTGATATGAAATAAGTAAACCAAGCTGTCTCAGAGAGCTAGAGACTGGATGATAAACTGAAAGGAAGTTGGAGGGTAGAGGAAGGCTGCGAGCTAACACCTACATGGGTGAAATCTATGATAAGCTGGAGGTAAGTATTTGTACAGGGAAGGGATAAAATGGGGTCATGGGGATAGTTTTGGGTGAGGCATTATGGGCTTGACGGGGGCTAGGGATGGGAGGATGGATCAGATGTCCCAAGAAATTGGGGGTGAGGGTGGGGGGAACATTTGACCATAGGAGATTGTCAGATATGTGGTTGAAATTATAATGTAGAGAAATCTCTTTAGAAAATATAATATGGAAGGTTACCTGTTTAAGATACTTAAGGGGGGAAGCCGACTTGGCCCAATGTATAGGGCATCCACCTACCACATGAGAGGTCCATGGTTCAAACCCCCAGCCTCCTTGACCCGTGTGGAGCTGGCCCATGCACAGTGCTGATGTGCACAGGGAGTGCTGTGCCATGCAGGGGTGTCCCCCACGTAGGGGAGCCCCACATGCAGGGAATATGCCCAGTAAGGAGAGCTGCTCAGTGCAAAAGAAAGTGCAGCCCGCTCAAGAATGGCACCACACACACAGAGAGCTGACACAGCAAGATGACTCAACAAAAAGAGACACAGTTGCTTGGTACTGCTGATAAGGATAGAAGCAGTCACAGAGGAGTACATGGTGAATGGACACAGAGAGCAGACAACTGGGGGTGGGGGAAGGGGAGAGAAATAAAGAAAAAAATGTTAAAAAAAGGTGCTTAAGGGGGGGCATCTGACACAGGGCAAGCTTCTAGAGAGTGTGTGAGTCCTCATTTTGTCATGGTGGGTTATATCATTGCAGAGACCCATACAATGAGAGTGAAGGTATACCCACATCCTGGGGAGGACTGATGTTCTCAAACAGAGGGAATTGTATCTCTCGAGAGAAATGGTGGCTCCCAGTGCATTAGGGCAGTTGAGCATGTCAAGGCCTCAATAATGTTGCAAGTATCTCTGAACATGGCCCTTCAAGCAATGAAGATGGACTGTCACGGTGGGCCCTAAGGGGAGGGAGAAAGAGGTATTGAATAGATGGAACCAATGTAACTGTGTGGGCAATAGAAGTGTTCCACAAGATTATACAAGGATGGATATAAGAAATGTTAAATTACACCAAAAATATATAGGGGCTGATAGGCCAAAATGTAAATCATAATGTAAAACCATAAGATAACTAAAAATTTAGAAAATTGTATAGTCTAAAATATAAACCATCATGTAAACCAAAATGGAACCATGTTTGAAAGCTCTTGTTTCAATATCTGTACATCAGTTGCAGCAAATATAATATGAACACTTAAAAAGATCATTGCTGGGGAAGGGTCAAAGGGTTTGATGTTGGATATGTGGGAGTACCATATATTGTTTATGTGAATGGCTGTGATCTAAAACTTAAGTGAAGACAAATTTAATAATTAGAAAGAAAAAAAAAAGGATGTAGACACTGAGGAAGAAATGAAAGAAATTGCCTTGCCACTGTACATACAGTGCAACACCCACAGCAGTGATGAAAGGCAAAATATCAAAAACGAAGCTTTTTCATTTTTTCATTTTTTGATACCCCAATTTTTCCTTTATTTAATTTTTCTAAATTACTATGTATTCTATATCTAACCTTTAAACTCATTACTACATTCCATTTTACTCTTAATGGAACCTGGCAATATATTGGGCTTCTTTTTGAAGAAGTTTTGGACCACAGAGAGGTTCAACTATGGTGGAGGAGGAGCACTAATGTGGGGAGTGATTGGTGGGGGGCACATGGTTGGGAGAGAGTTCTCCAGGGCATGTATGCAGGGTACAAAGAAAAGTTTGGATATTTTCTAGTTGTTTCAGTTGAAAACGATAGCTGAGACAGTGCTGAGTTCCTGGCTAGGGGAGCTCTATCACATTCCCCAATGGAACAGCAACAATCCCCCAGGTGCAATGGCAAAGACCAACAAAGATGGATGGTCCAACGATGAGCCCTTAATACTGATGGCTCCGATTATGAGCCTGTGTGCCTGAAATATGAACTAGGCCTAGAACTGCGGGGTGCCTAAGAGTTACCTCCTGAGAGCCTTCATGTTGCTCAAATGTGGCCACTCTCTAAGTCAAACTCAGAATGTAGATGCATTGCCTTCCCCCCAGCATGGGGCCTGAAGATGAGCCTCCCTGGCACCAAGGGATTACTACCAAGCACCAGCTGATGATACAACTAGAAAAAGACCTTGAATAAAGGGATCAACTCAGACTGGCAGAATATCTCAGCCTACATGCAATATCAGGTGTTAAAAACTGCTTTTTGACTTTGGATAAAAGGGGGAAATGGAAAGGACAAGTAATTTATATGGCTTTGAGTCTCCAAAAAGTGTTGGGAAGTCATCAGAGGGGTGATGCTTATGCATGCCTCAGCAGGGTACCAGAGACAGCCAAGGTAGATGGAAACCCAGGTTCTGGTTGTCCTGAGGACTGCAGAGACCAACAGGTTCTATGGTCAAGGCAGATGACTCTGGAGTTCAGGGCCATGTCAGTTGGTCCTATTTTGGAGTTTGTGTTCCTGAGTGTTATGGAGTTGGACTCAGATATGACCTTTCTACACATGTCTCTTCTATTACTTTTACTGGACCTGTGGTTGGCATTTGGGTTGGTGTATACTCAGGAGACCTAAATCTCTGGACTGTCCATGTGATGGCCAGGCCCTGGGCCTCAGAAGACTTGCGGCTCCTACCCTCTGGTTTGTTGGACTTATCCTGGCCAGCTGACAGGGAGTTGAAGAGGGTCAACCACCACACCAGCGAGACAAGAGTGCCTACAGCTGCAAGCAGGAGAATTGTATCCATCATCCATGTGGAATCTAAGGCCCCTCTTGCTATCAAGGGGGACTGGACATAACTATCCCAGGGCCCACAGGATGGAAGAATAGAGTATGGATTAGAGTGGACTTACTGGTGTTCTGCTGGGGAACTACTGCGATTCGTAAGGGAATAAATTGTAATAGTGATGTGGAGAGGGTCGCCACAGTGGCTACTGATGGTAGGGAGATGGAAGAAGAGATAAGGTGTGGAGGCATTTTCAGGATTTGGAGTTGTCCTGGATTGTCCAGGGACAGATGCTGGATGTTGTGTGTCCTGCTGTGGCCCACTGGGTGGACTGGGGGAGAGTGTGGACTACAATGTAGACCACCGTCCATGTGATGCAGCAGTGCTCCAGAATGTATTCACCAGATGCAGTGGATGTGTATTCACCAGATGCAGTGGAAGAGGTCGTTGATGTGGGAGTGGTGCGATGGGTGGGATGGGGAGTACATGGGGACCTCATATTTTTTTAATGTAACATTTAAAAGAAAATAAAGAAGAAAAAAATCTGATTGTGTCCACTCTTTTTCTTTACAAGATTTTTCAGTAGTTTGTCCATATTAACAGTTGTTTCAAAGAAACAGCTTTTGGAGTTACTGATCAACCTACCATTCATCATTTTATGTGTTTTGTTTTGTTTTTTCTATTTTAACTACCTTGTCAACAATATTTGGATTTATTTTATTGTTTCTTAGTTTTTCAGGGTGGCTATAATAAAATACCACAGACTGGTTGGCTTAAACTATAGGAATTTATTGGCTAACTGTTCGGGAGTAAAAGTCCAACTTTAAAGTTATCAGCAGAGATCATGCCTTCTCTGAAATCTGTAGCCTTCTGGTGGTGGCTTGCTGGCATTCAATCTCAACCTCCATCATATGGCAATCTGCCTCTCTCTCCTTCTGTGGTTAATACTACCATGCTCAAATTTCCTTTTCATATAAGAATCCCAGTCACAATGGATTATGGTCCACCCTGATTCAGTTTACCTCATCTTATTAGGATCTTTGAAAAGCCCATTTTATGGGTTCACACCCACAGGACTAGGTATTGGACTTGTAAATGTCTTTGTGAGGGAGGTTATTCAATTTACTACATTTGCTCTTTTATAGCATTGAATTGGATGCATAGATAATTTATTCACAATATTTTTTGCTTGGTATTAAATCCATTTAAGAGCCTACAGAGTCCTCTCCATTTTACTTTGCTACATTTCTACATTCCACACATTTTGATAGGTAGAACTCTTTTCATTCATTTATAAATAGGTTTTGATCCCAAGCATTAATTAATAGAATATTTTAAAATTTCCAAGTAGATATTCCTTTGGGTGGGGTATGGCTACCCCTGGGTTTTAATTTCTAACTTTATTGTATTAAGTCCCAAAACAATGATCTGTATTATGTTTGCTTTACAGAATTTACTGATAGTTCTTTATTCAGAAATTATGGATATGCAAAATGTTGAAAAGAACATATTTTGTTAGGTGAATTATTCAGATAATTTCTTGCTTTTGGTGTACTTAAAGGTTTATTATTGAGAGAGGCATCAAAATTTTCACTAAGTTTTTACTTTTTCATTGTTTTTGCCTTTTAAATTGGATCTGTCTAATAGATACATTGAAGGTAAATGGCAATTTAATTTTCTTGGTTAATTGTGTCTTTTATCAATTTAAAAGATTCTCTTAAACAATTTTACTTATAAACATAGGATTTTAGTTATAAATATTTTTAAATTATACATCAAGAATGATTTAAAACTGGGAAGCGAACTTGGCCCAGTGGTTAGGGCATCCATCTACCACATGGGAGGTCAGCAATTCAAACCCCGGGCCTCATTGACCCATGTGGAGCTGGCCCATGCGCAATGCTGTTCTGCGCAAGGAGTGCCCTGCCATGCAGGGGTGTCCCCCGCATAGGGGAGCCCCACACGCAAAGAGTGTGCCCCATAAGGAGAGCCACCCAGTGCGAAAGAAAGTGCAGCCTGCCCAGGAATGGCACCGCCCACACGGAGAGCTGACACAACAAGATGATGCAACAAAAAGAAACACAGATTCCTGTGCCGCTGACAGCAACAGAAGCGGACAAAGAAGATGATGCAGCAAATAGACACAGAGAACAGACAACCAGGGCAGGGGGGTGAGGGGGAAGGGGAGAAAAACAAATAAATAAATAAATCTTTAAAAAAAAGAATGATTTAAAACTAATCTAGATTTTCTATTTCATTTACTCACCTCTTTCTTGTATCTTATGTATTATTTAATCTTTGATTTATTTTCCTTTATGCTTCATATAATTTTTTCAGAAAGCTCCAACACTTTTTCCCCCTAAAAGATCATGATTGTGGTAACTTCCATAAAACCTTGAAATTCTGAATATGTCTTTATTTTGCTTTCTTTATTTTTCCCTTCATTTTCTCCGATCTAGTTTTTATCAGATGCAGTACTAGAGTAGATTGGATTTTTTGCTTATTAATTTTCAATTTAGTTGCATCTATTACTTCTACTTTTCAGTACCCTAATATATTTTTATTTTCAACAATCAAAATTTCAAATGCCAAGCCCTCTAACTCAGTTCTTCTCTAACTGTAACAGACATATAAATAACCTAGGGATCTTGTTAAAACATATATTGTTTTAGTCATTCTGGGGTGTGATCTGAGAGTCTGCATTTCTAACAAGCTCTGAGGAGATGGTGATACTGCTAGTGTGTGGATCACATTTTGAAGGTTATTAATCTTCCTCCATATCCTCTAGTAACTCTGCTTTCTTGAGTGTTAATACTTGTATTTTTTAAGGGTATGGTTTCTTCTGGTATTTGTTTCCCTCAAGTGTCTCTTTTTTTAAACTCTTGGTTGTAAGAGCTACTTTTTATTTATCTGTTTCTGTGATTGTGGAGGAGTGGCAGTCATGCTGGTAGGAGGAGGGCGCTAGGAGCTTGGGTTTCAAGTGTGAGGGTTCTACACTAGGTCTCTCAAACTTCAGAGCTAATGCTCACTACTTTAGTCTATGGGCAAAACACTGTTACCAGCTGGTTAGCACAAGCTGGAGATAGGATTGACAAGAAAGCTGATAATAACAATTAAAATTGATAATGAAATTAATATTTTTGAATGCTGTACTAGTCAGCCAAAGGGGTGCTGATGCAAAATACTGGAGATTGGTTGGTTTTTATGAAGGGCATTTATTTGGGGTAGGAGCTTACAGAGACCAGGCCATAAAGCATAAGTTACTTCCCTCACCATAGTCTATTTCCATGTGTTGGAGCAAGATGGCTGTCAATGTCTGCCAGGGTTCAGGCTTCCTGGGTTTCTCTCTTCCTAGGGTTTGCTTCTCTTTCCTCTGTGTGCTTATTTCCCAGGTCTCCAGCTTAAGACTTCAACATCAAATTCCAGCATCAAAACTTCAACATTAAAAACCCACAAGTCTGTCCTTTGCCATGTCTTTTTTCTTTGTGTCCCCACCCACAAAGGGTGGGAGCTCAACATCCTACTGGCACAATATGCCCTGAGGAAAAGACCAGTTTAAAAACATAATCCAATATTTCTTTTTGTAATTCACCAATAATATCAAACTGCCAAGAGTGCCTACTGTGTACAAGACAGTGTTCTAAGAGACAGGGGGGATGGAGGTGAAAGAAGGACAAGGGAAAAGGGAAATGAGAAAATGAGTGACAATAAAACTTGCATAACAGTGGGGAATTCACCTGTATTTTTCTTGGTTTTATTTTTTGACCTTCCTAAACTCTTTAAAATCTGTGGAAACAAGATTAATCAAGTAGCCTTCAACTTTCAGAGAAAGCCCTAGCTGTAGTGACCATAGACTATAACCCAAGAGAACAGGAGGAATATTAATTTTGGCTTCTAAAAGGCAGATTTTGAAATTTATTGGAGAGACATCTTGTTCTCTATTGTATGAATTGTTCCTGAGAGCTAAATAAAATAGTCTTTGTTTTGTGGGCTTACAGGGATTTTATTGGCGATATTTACTTAGATGCCAAAAATGAAGCCATGTAAATCTTGGAAACAGATTTGAATTTGAAGTTTAATGTGAATTTTCATCTTAGGGAATTTTTTTTTTTTTTTAGTTTTCAGGATGTAGATGGACAATGGAAAGACAAGTGAAGCCACCTGTACTTTAGGCTCAGATCACTAACTTCCAATATGTTGGGGTCTCACACTCTTAAAACAGTTTCCTTCTTTTTTTCCCTCTTTTAATATACTTAAACACTTTTTTAAAAACTGACACTTAGATTATATAAATGTTATATAGAAAATGTAGGGGGTTCCCATATGTCCCACTCCCTACCCCTCCCACACTTTGTCACATTAACACCTCATTAGTGTGGTACATTTGATGAACACATATTAGATGAACACATATCAAAGCATTGCCACTAAGTGTGGATTATAGTTTACAATATAGTTTAAGCTCTCCCCACACAATTTTGTAAGTTATAACAAGATATAGTTTGGCCTGTATCTGTCATTGCAATGTCATTCAGGGCAATTCCAATGTCTTGAAAATGTCCCCATATTACACCTGTTTTTCCCCTCTCCTTCCCCTCAGAAAGTCTAGTAGCCACTACCTCCACATCAACGATAAAAGTTCTTCTATTGCTAGAGTCACAATAAGTGTATAGTAGAATACCAGTAAGTTTACCCTAGTCTGTCATTCATTCCCCAATCCTGAAAATTCAGGGATGGTGATGCTTACTCCACCTTTAATTGAGAGTTGGCTTAGATCCCATGGGTCAGATGAATGGGACTTTCTTGCTTGCAGTTATAGATTCTCTGTTCCTTGGGATGTTCATTATCCATCATCATCTTATTAGTTGTCCTAGATGAGTCCAATTAACTGGAGAGTAGGTGTTGCAACTCTGTTGAAATTCAGGGCCCAACTGGCACATGGAAAGCCCAAAGATTTAAGTCTCTTGGACATAAACCAATCAACTCTAGCATTAACTATAGGTTCAAATAGAAGGAGTAAAAGAGCCATGTGTAGGGAAACCACAACCGAGTCCAACTCTGTCACACTGGGGAGCATAAATTCCCAAGTAGGGCCCACTGGCAGAGCCCCAAACTCCTGTTCTGTCTTCCCTACCTGTAGTGTTGGATGTCTCCAGAACCCTCAGGAGGTTCACTATTTGAGGCAATCTTACTCTGACAGTCAATGAGATCCTACTGAGATGTGCATAAATATTATCTCTGGGTTGACCTCCCAGCTCACTTTGAAGTCTCTTAGTCATACAAACTCATTTGTCTTTACCCTTTCACCCTTTTGAACAAGGTCTTTTTCCAGTTGCATTGCCAGCTGTTATTTGGTAGTAATCCCTTGGTGTCAAGGAGGCTCATCCCTGGGAGTTATGTCCCACACCAGGGGGGTGGAGAAAATGTATTTCTGTGCTGATTTTGGCTTAGAGAGAGGCCAAATTTGATCAACAAGGGGACTCTCAGAAGGTAACTCTTAAGCAACCTATAATACTAGGCTAAGTATCAATTTTGAAAGAAAAGGTTCATAAGTACAGTCATCACTATCAAAGGCTCATCATTGGTCCATCCTCCTTCACTAGTCACTGTGCATGTACTTGGGAAATTCTTGCTGTCCCATTAGAGAATGTGGCAGAACTCCCCAGGATGGGAATTCTACATTCTTTTGGTTATTGTGTAGATTTCCACTCACCTTGACAATGTGCAATGAACACTTGAACTCATTCATATGCCTTATAGATATGCACCAGATGAACCCCCTCCCATGTACCCCCATCACTGACACCATGCACAATAATTCTCCCCTACCACAGTTTTAAACCTGTGATCCAACACTTCTTAAAAAACGAAGCCACAAAATAACCAAATAAAATTAATAAGAAAATGAAATAATAGTTTTAAAATAACAAATAAAATACAAAAATTTAAAAATTGAAATAATAAAAAATAATAAAAAATAAAATTAAAAAGCATTTGGCATTATATCTTTCATAAGTGTAAGATCTGTTGTCTTATATGTGCAGTGATATTTTCCTTCATTTATTTTCCCAGTGACTTTTTTTCCCCCGTTTAATCCTCAAAGAAGCTTTAGGTTATTTTAGAAAAATCCTCTTTCCTATTTTAGTAACATTTTACATGTGGATAGTACATTTGTTACAATTGATGTACAAATACTGAAGCATTGCTACTAACCATGATCAATGATTTATATTATGGTTTACATTTTGGACCGTACACCTTTATAAATTTTGATGATATTTAACATGGCCTGTATCCATCATTGCAAGATCATGTAGAACAATTTTAATGCTCCCAAAATGCCCCATGTTCCATCTGTTCTATTCTTCCCTGCTCTCCTCTCAGGACCCACAGCAACCACCAAGCTTCACTCCTTGAAGAACAAGATTCATTGTTACTTGCAACAACATTGAGGGCTTGACATACTGGCCTGACCTCCCTTATTAGGCACTGCCTATGCTCTCAAGAGACTCCTGCCCCTGTATTTGAAAACATAGCAGGACTTCCCAGGATGGGAGACCAACACCTTCCTGTTCATTGTGTGTGTCTCCACACATAGATACAAAGAACTATGACAGGATGAACACTCACACACTACCTAGGAGCCTGACTCAGGTGTGTCCTTTCCCACATGCCCCTACATCCAACACCGTAAACCAGTAACCCTCCCTTGCCATATATACCAAAAGAATATTCCCAGTGTTATAGTTTTAATCACATACCCACAAATCTCCATAGTTCACCTGCTCCTTCCCTTGGCCCTCCTCCCTGTTCCATGGACTGTGACCACCTCCCCCGACCAGCACTGCCCAACTCAATGGCATCACTGAACCACTGTCCTGCCCATCCACTACACAATTACACTCTTCCACCTTATCATAGATTATGCTTATATAGGTATTAGCTCACAATCTACTCCTTTCTGTGTCCTGTAAACCTATCTTCCAGACTCTAGCTCTAATAGTCTGCTCAATTTGTTTAATTCATATCAGTGGGGTCATGTAATATTTGTCCTTCAGTGCCTGGTTTGCTTTACTTGACATAAGGTCTTCAAGGTTCATCCATGTTATCCCATGTGTTCATACTTCATTCCTTCTTATAGCTGAGTAATATTCCATTGTATGTATATACCAGAGTTTGCATATCCAGTCATTTATTGATGGACGTTTGGGTTGTTTCCTACTTTTGACAATAATGAATACTGTCACTATGAACATTGGTGTTCATATATCTGTTCGCGTCCCTCCTTTCAATTCTTCTGGGTAAATACCCAGCAGTGGGATTGCTGGATCATACAGCAGTTCTATAGTTAGCTTCCTGAGCAACTGCCAAATTGTTCTTTACAATGGCTGCACCATTCTATATTCCCATCAGCAGTGGATAAATGTTCCTATTCCTCCACATACTTTCCAACTCTTATAGTCCTCTGTTTTTTAATAGCCACCTGTCTAATGGATGTAAGATGATGTCTCATTTTATTTTGATTTGCATTTCCCTAATAGCTAGTGATGTTGAATATCTTTTCCTGTGTTTTTAGCCATTTGTATTTCTTCTTTCAAGAAGTGTCTATTCAAATCATTTGCCCATTTTTAAAATGGGTTGTTTTTTTAAATTTTCCAGGTGTAGGATTTCTTCATATACGCTGGATATTAGGCCCATATCAGATATATGGTTGCCAAATATTTTCTTCCATTGAATAAGCTGTCTTTTCACTTTCTTGACAAACTCCTTTGAGGTGCAAAAGTTTTTAAGTTTCAGGAAGTCCCATTTATCTATTTTTTATTTTGTTGTTTGTGCTTTGGCTGTAGAGTTCATGAAACCATTTCCTAATACAGGATCTTAAAAATGCTTCCCTACATTATCTTTCAAGATCTTTATGGTCTTTGCTCTTATATTTAGATCTTTGATCCATCTTGAGTTATTTTTGTATAAGGTGTGAGAAGGTGTTTCTCGCTCAATCTTTTGGATATGGATATCCAGTTCCCCAAGCACCATTTGTTGAAGAGGTCATTCTTTTCCAGTTGAGTGAGCTTGGAGGCCTTGTCAAATATCCTTTGACTGTATATGCAAAGAACTATATCAGAACTCTTAATTTGGTTTCATTGGTCAGTATGTCTATTCTTGTGACAATACCATGAAGTTTTGACCACTGTAGCTTTGTAGTATGTTTTAAAGTCAGGTAGTGTGATTCCTCCAACTTCATTTTTCTTTTTCAATATGGCTATTAAGGGCTGTGTAATAATCAGGGCTCCTTGTTCTTTCAAATAAATTTCATGGTTACTTTTTCCAAATCAGTGAAAAATGTTGTGGTCATTTTTATTGGGATTGCATTAAATCTGTAAGTCAGTTTGGGTAGGATAGACATCTTAGTGATGTTTAGTCTTCCTATCCATGAAGAGGAAATATTCTTCCATTTAAGTCTTCCTTGATTTCCTTTAACAGTGTTGTGTAGTTTTTTGCATACAAGTCATTTACATCTTTAGTTAAATTTATTGCTAGGTATTTTCTTCTTTTAGTTGCTATTGTAAATGGGATTTTTTCCTTGATTTCCTCCTCAGATTGTTCATTATCGGTGTACAGAAATGCTACTGGTTTTTGCACATTGATCTTATAACCTGCCACATTACTGAACTCATTTCTAAGCTCTAGAAGCTTTGTTGTAGATTTCTCAGGGCTTTCTATGTATAGGATCATGTCATCTGCAAATAGTAAAATTTTTACTTCTTCCTTTGCAATTTGGATACCTTTTATATCTTTTTTTCACTTAAGTGCTTGAGCAAGAACTTCTAATACAACGTTAAACAAGAGCAGTGACAATGGGCATCCTTGTCTTGTTCCATATCTTAGAGGGAAAGCTTTTAAGATTTCACCATTGTATTTGATTTAACTGTGGGTTTTTAATATATACTCTTTATCATGCTCAGGAAGTTTCCTTCTATTCCTATTCTTTGCAGTGTTTTTATCAGGAGAGGGTGCTGTATTTTGCTGAATGTTTTTTCTGCAACTATAGCAATTATCATGTGTTTTGTTTCTTTTGATCTGTTTATGTGGTGTATTTACATTGATTGATTTTCTTATGTTGAACCATCCTTGCATACCAGGGATGAAACCAACTTGGTCATGATGTGCAATTCACTTGACGTGTTGTTCATTATGACTAGGAAGTATTTTGTTGAGAATTTCAGCATCTAGTTTCATTAGAGAGATTTGTCTATAGTTTTCCTTACTCATGCCATCTTTGTTTCACTTTGATATTAGGGTGATTTTGGAATCACAGAATGAGTTAGGTAATGTTCTCTCCACTTCTATCTTTTGGAATATTTTAAGCAGGATTCATATTAGTTTTTCTGGAATATTTGGAAGAATTCACCTGTGAAGACATCTGGACTTGGGCTTGTCTTAGTTGGGAGGCTTTTGATGACTAATTCAATCTCATGACTTGTGATTGTTTTATTGAGTTCATTAATTTCTTCTTTAATCAAAGTAGGCTGCTTCTGTGTTTTTAGGAATTTGTCCATTTCTTCTAAATTATCCATCTTGTTGAAAGACAATTTTTCAAAGTATCCTCTTATGATACTCTTTATTTCTTTGGGGTCAGTGATGATATCATATCCTCTTCCTCGATTCTTATTTTATGTATTTGCATCTTCTCTCTCTTTTTCTTTCTTAGTTTTGCTAAACATTTGTCAATTTTATTAATCTCAAAGAATGAGCTTTTGGTTTTGTTTATTTTTTCTCATGCTTTTTTGTTTTCAGTTTCACTTAGCTCTGCTCTAAACTTTGTTATCTACTTCTTTCCACTCTCTTTGGGGTTTGTTTGTTCTTTTTCTAATTCCTCTAGGTGTGCAGTTAGGTCTTTGATTTTAGCACTTTCTTCTTTTTTAATATATGCATTTATGGCTATGAATTTCCCTGTCAGTTCTCCTTTTGCTGCAATCCATAGGTTTTGATAGGTTGTGTTGTCATTTTTCTTAGTTTCAAGGTAGTTATGTATTTCTTTTGCAATTTTCTCCTTGATCCACTAATTGTCTAAGAGTGTGTCATTTAACTTTCATGTTTTTGTGCCTAATTGAATTCTCTGCTTCTTACTTATTTCCAGTTACATTCCACTGTGGTAAGAGAAATTACTCTGTATAATTTCAGTCTTTCTGAATTCATTGAGACTTGTTCTGTGGCCTAGCATGTGGTCTATCCTAAAGAATGTTCAATGTGCACTCGAGAAGAATGTATATTCCAATGTATTTGGTTGTAATATTCTGTATATTTCTATTAGATCTAGGCCTTCTAATGTATCATTCAATGACTTTGTTTCTTTATTGATTCTCTGTTGAGATGTTCTGTCTAATGGTGATAATGGTGTGTTAAACTCCCCCACTGTAATTGTAGAGACATCCATTTCTCCACTTAGTTTTTTCAATGCTTGACTCATGTATTTTGTGGTACTCTAGTTAGGTGCATAAATGTTATGATTGTTCTTTCTTCTTGAAAGATTACCCCTTTTATTAATATATAGTGGCCTTCTTTCTCCTTTACATTTGAAGTCTATCTTGTCTGATATTAGTATAGCTACTCTCACCCTTTTTTGGTTATTATTAGCATGTAAAATTGTTTTCCAACCATTCACTTTCAACCCTTGGTCGAAGGTGAATTTCTTGTAGACTGCGAATAGATGGGTCATTGTTGGCCTATCTCCTCAAACAGCTGTCCTAGAAGCTCAGATAGCAGACTCCTGCCTAGTCACTTCCCCCTTTTTTTCCCCCCGCCCCTAGCCTCTCCGCCTGCCCTCTGCCTAGCAACTAATCGCAACCACCTATCGGAAGGCAGTACCCGCCTGCACCAATCCCCATCCCGATAGACAGCAGGGCTAACCTAGTATCCACCCCCATCCCTAGTAACTGCTTACGGCAGCCAACCACAAGTCCTCCCATGCTTCTGCCAATCCCCTACTGCCACATCTCCCCCCACCCTCTGCGTCTCCTATATAACCCACTGTACTTCCTCAATAAATCGGACTTGCGCACAGACCTGGTCTCCACGGCTCCTTCCTTCCCCCCGCCGCGTGTCCTCCACACCTGAGAGCCCCCGAGGTTGTCTGCTGCGACCTCGAACCCCGCTGAAGTGCGGCTCTCCTGACCCCTCCAGCTGCCCCCGTCAGGAAGAGATTCCCCCGCAGGTCATATTTCCTTATCCATTCTGCCAATCTGTGTCTCTTGATTGGAAAGTTTAAGCCATTAACATTCAATATTATTACTGTCAAGGGATTATTTACACTAGCCATATTTTCTTTAGGTTTATATATGCCATACATTGTTTTTCTTTTTATATTTTTAGTGATTCTTCCACTCTTCTTCCACTCTCTCTCTCTCCTATTTTTTCCTTTCAACCTGCAGAACTCCCTTTGGTATTTCTTGAAGGTTATCTCTTTTTTTAATTGACAAATGCTCTTAATTTCTCTTTATCTGTGAATATTTTGAACTCTCCCTCATTTCTGAAAGCTAGCTTTGCTGGATAGAGAATTCTTGGCTGGCAGTTTTTTCTTTTAGCACCTTAACTATGTCTTACCACTGCCTTCTTGCCTCCATGGTTTCAGATGAGAGATCAGCACTTAATATTATTGAGCTTCCCTTGTATGTGACGGATTTCTTTTCTCTTGCTGCTTTCAGTATTCTTTCTTTGTTTTGAGCATTGGACAATTTCACAAGTATATGTCTTGGGATAGGCCTGTTAGTATTTATACTGTTTATTCAGTGTTAGTATTTAGACTGTGCTTCCTAGACATCCATGTCCCTCAAAAGAGCTGGGAAATTTCCAGGCATTGTTTCCTCCAACACTACTTCTGCCCACTTTCCCTTCTCTCCTCCCTCTGGGATGCCTATAATGTTCATGTTTGTGTGTTTTGTGTTGTTATTCAAAACCTTAAGTCCCCACTGGATTTTTCTATCTTTTTAACTATCTCTTCTACTCTGTCTGATTTCAGCTCTACTGTCTTCCACGTCACTGATTCTTTCCTCTTCCTGTTCAAATCTGCTGTTATGTGCTTCCAGAGTATTTTTGATTTCTTGCATTATGCCATTCATCTATATTAATCTTAGTAAGGGGAAGTCTAGGAGAGGCTTCATGGGGATTTCACATGCATAGAATTTTTCTAGCCATATGTAAAGACAATGGGAACCAATTTTCTTAGGTAAAGTAAGATAAAATTATTCCATTCTTATACTTTCTCGAATACTGCAAAACTGTCCACTTTCCCCTTCACTCTAAAATTCCTTCCCACCTCTTACTTTAAAAGTTTTTTTAAGATTTATCTTATTTGTTCTGCCCCCACTCCCATTGTTTGTGCTTGCTCTCTGCTCTCTGTGTCCATTCGCTGTGTGGTCTCTTGTCTTCTCTAGGAGACACTGGGACCTGAACCCAGGGCCTCCCATGTAGGAGAGAGGTGCTCAATCCCTCAAGCCACCTCTACTCCCTGCCTTGCTATGTCTCTCAGTGTGTTTCCTCCTTATGTTTCCTTGTTGCATCATCTTGTTGTGTCAGCTCACCATGCCAGCTCATCTTGCCAGCTTGCCATCTTGCTCATCCTCTCCAGGAGGCACTGGGAACTGAACAGGGACATCCCATGTGGTATGTGGGAGCTTGAGCCACATCCACTTCCTTAAAGCTTTTTAAATGAACAAAAAGTATGCATTTAAAGTGTTCTGGGATTTCCATTAAATGGTGCTTAGAAAGTCTAAGGTTGACTACACTGCTCCAAGTTCATGAACTTAGATTTCAACTTTCTATTCATCCTGCTGAAATCCTTCCACCTCTTCACTGGCTCCTGCTTGCATCTTAAGTTTGCATCATTTGTTCTAACACAGGTGTGTGAGTTATGGCAATAAAGTTAACCCAGATGTAATTAATTTTCCTCTGGTGTCACTTGCATTGGTAACGAATAAAAAAAATGAAGTATTTTAAAATTTGGGCATTTTTAGAGATGATTAGTAGTGCTGAATACCTGTGCATGTCCAGAGCTAATGGAGCAGGTGAGAACGACATAATATCCCTTCTTTCAGGGTGATAATATCCTTGCTCTGTCATCCATCACAAATCTTCCTCTTTGCTCCAGCCAAGGCAGGGATCAGTTCTATTCATCCTGGACGGCCATGATGTACAACCTTAGGAAATGATTGGCATCAGTTTTGCAAGTGCACCCTTAGTTCCAAGGCATCATTATCACTCTATGTCATGCGTATAGATTGTAATCTTCCTTTCTGAGAGTCTGGTTCACAACTAGGGTACCAATGCAATTTTTTTGATCCCTGCCTGCTGAGAGAGGGGGATGAGAGTGAGACTGAGTGAAGATATAACAGGGACCTTATCTTCAGTTGCTCCTGTCTCATTAATCTTGGATACCTACAAGATTTTGTCTACAATGAAACAGGATGCCTTTTACTTTTTGAATGCCAGATCCCAGGAGAGGATACCTGCTAGGGGCAGATTTGGGTACAAAACACTGACAAGATTTCAAATGTTAAGAAGGGAGGAGTGGGGAGTCACAGACCAGAGCATAGATAATGTGTAGCATATTCAGAATTGGGCCTTTGTAGCATATCTCCTCCTTGCCCTTGCATTCAGAGTAGCTTATCAGACATTTCTGGAATGCCTTTATTGTGAGAAGTCCTGTGCTGGATGCTGGAGATGCACAGGAAGTTAAGAAACCATTATTGTCCTTCAAGAGCTTTTGAATTAGTATATTAGTGGTCTGTTTCTAATCAGTATCCATCCTTTATTTTTTATTTTATTTTTTTTTAAACATGATTCCCCTAAAGGTAATCACATACATTTTTTTTAAGATTTATTTTTATTTATTTATTTATTTATTTATTAATTAATTTATTTATTTAATTCCCCTCCCCCGGTTGTCTGTTTTCTGTGTCTTTTTGCTGCGTCTTGTTTCTTTGTCCGCTTCTGTTGTCGTCAGCGGCACGGGAAGTGTGGGCGCGCCATTCCTGGGCGGCTGCTCCCTCCTTCGCGCTGGGCGGCTCTCCTTATGGGTGCACTCCTTGCGCGTGGGGCTCCCCTACGCGGGGGACACAAAAAATCTCTTAAATCACTCACATCTTCTCAATCCCTTCTGGAAAGTTGACCTTTAGGTGGAGCTTCTCTCTGTGTTCTGTACTGAGGGTAGCATGATGCTCTAGGTCCTGGTCAGATGGGGATCTCTCCCATGAATATCTTTTTCATGAGACTGTAAGCACAACGGTAGCATCTTTTTCATCTCTGAATCCCTATTGCTTCTTATAGGGAGTGGGTATTTGGAGAAATGCTTTGAGTGATGAATCTTAAGGCTTGTCTATCTTCTCTTTCTTCATTCAGCATCCTTCCTGCGTTAGGACAGAGGAATCTCAGTCGGACCCAACTTCAGAAAAAATTGTCTGGTGAGGAAGACTTTGAAGGAGGGAGAGTAAAGTTTGACTAGGGCCTGGCTCTGTCTCTGATTTGCACTTTGCATGAAACACTTCACTTCTCTTTGTCTCCAACATCTTTGTGGACAAAGCTGATGGGAAATGGGGATGACAAGACAAAGATAAACCCATCTGTGGCTCAGTCATTCATTGTTTTCATACATTAATTTACCTGGCAAACATTTATTGAGCACTGACTGTATTAGAGGCTCCTCCCATGAGGCTTTGCATCCTTCAGTTGGGCTTAATGGAATACTTGGTCTTCCTTCCATATACCTTCTGCTCTCTAGACCCTGTGCTTGCATCTCTGCCAGGCAGGCACCAACCCCTCTTACCTTCCCACCTTTTTGGTTTATTTGTTTTATTTTGTTTTCTGAATGCTCATTTTCTAATTGGGCTTGATGACTGTTAGCTCCTCTTTGAAAACTTCTACTCCCCTCTTCCATTGACCCCAAGTGGAGTCCTGGAACCACCACTTAATTTCTTCTCTTCTGTTGCATTCCTGGACCTCTTACAGTAATTATTGATCACATGTCTTATCGTCCCACTAGACTGTGAGATCTGTGACAGCTGGGTCCCCTTAAGCCTATTCCTGAGCCTTACTCTTACTATACACTCAGTAAATGAATATTGCATTGATTTATCTCTTCTTCCTCCTAGAACAGTCTATGGCAGAGGTGCTCAAACACATTGGCCTCGGAATTCCTTTTTGCTCTTTAACATTATTGAGGAGCCCGAAGAGCTTTTGCTTATGTGGCTTATAGCTATCAATATTTATATACTAGAAATTAAAAAAGAGAAATTAGAAATGCATTAATTTGCATATTTTCCAAAAGAAAAAGTGGGTAGTATTTTACATTTTTGCTAATTTCTTTAAAGTTGGCTTAAATTAAGACAGGTATATTTTCCTACGCACTTCTGTATTCAATCTGCAACACTTTGTTGTTTTGGTTGAAAATGATGAAGAAAATTCAATCTCATCCAGATAAATAGAAAAGGGTAGAATGTTTTAATAGTGTTTCTAGATAATTTAAAATATTTTTCTTTTCTATCACATCCAAATTCAAAAAGTGGTACTTTCCTAAAGGTCAGTTGCATTGTGGAACCAGAAATTATATCAATGATCATTTTGTATTTACTTATATTAAAGTCCACTAGTCTATTTTGCATTTTAAATCAATCTTTTACCTATCCGTTGTTTCATAAGATCATTCATTTTTCATTTGGAAAACATAGATTCACTGAATTATGCCTATCTTTCAAATGTTCGCACTTTTCATCCCAAAATTCAAATAACCACTTTCCTTAATACCACTAGTGATTTCATCAGAAAAGTCTTATGCATTGGGAAGCTGTTAAGTTCATATTGGTGAATGAACATTTTCCAAAATTCTAATTTTTGATTAAAAGTTTAAATTTTATGAATGGCAAAAGATATTATGAGCTTTGCCCTTGAAGTGACAATCTTACTTTGTTTATTACTGAGAAAATGTCTACCAAATGTCCAGGTTTAAATAACCAGTTTGTCAGTTGCTCTTTCAAATAAGAATCTTATTCCATGAACAAAGGGACTGGCTTAGGCTGCATCTTAATTGCATAATTCCTTTTTTCCAGAAAATTATCCTACTTCAATCTATAGCAGAAGTACTTTATGCATATCCCTCATTTTGTCATAGACTATTTAAAAGCTGTGCACTCAAGGTTTTAAAATTAATAAAATAAATAACCTTAAATGCTTCAGTAAGGGCATTCTTCAGTGAAACTTTTTATTTATTTATTTATTCATGGCAAGGAAGAAGATGATCACTATGAGTCTAATCTAGTTTTGGTTTTGTTGCCTTGATTCATGCTAAAGCCCCAGCAATTTAGTCTGCCATTGTTTTTGCACCATCAATGCAAATGTCAACACACTGAAAAGAACAAACCACATCTTGGCACTATTATGAACCGACTTGGACCTTGTGGACTGCCTGAAAGAGCCTTGGAATCAGGGTTGTGGATCCTATTGTGAGAAACACTGATCTACAGGATTGGTTTCCATGTTTCTCACCCTTTATATAGTCATCTTTTCTTTATTAAGGGTAAAATGATCCATTTGCTCTAGTTTATCAGTGATTTGAGGGAAAGAGACAGGATTTTCTCCTTGATTTCACTTCTTTCTGCAATTCATTCTGCTTGTAATTTACACATAAACTGCATACTCTGATCCAACAAGGACCAGTCAGCTACTCAGAGGGCAACAGAGCTAAGTCTGATCAACTGATTGGGTGCCTGAAGCACAGGTCAGAAAGAGAGAAGAAAAGACGTTGGGCTGAAGGGAAGCAAAAGAGGTAAGAAAGTCTGAAGAGAAAGATTATGAGAATGAAAGAGGGAGGAAATAAGGAGGAGAAAGAAGGAAGGGAAAGAAAATGAAGAGGAACAATAAGAGCAAAGGAAATAAAAGGAATTCATGGAGAAGGTGGGCTTGAATTATCTGTTAGAAAGTCTTAACCAGGAGATCTGACTCAGCTGGACCTCACCCAGGTTTGATCCTTGCAAGAGTCAACATCCACTCTGGCTCTTAGATTTCCCTGTCTGCAAAAATGATAGTGCTGAGGGGTGGAAGGGAGAGTACTAGAGGCAGAGAAGATGGTTCACAGATGGACTTCAGGAGTCCCTGAACTCCTTGAAATTGTGAACAAAATCATGTGTGTGGTAGGTTTTTTCCTAGGGTAGGGAATGGATTGTTTTCATCAGTTAATCAAAGGTCTCTTTACCAAACTTGTGAAGAACCACTGGCCTGAATAGTTTATGAATATTTCCAGCCCTAAAACTTTATGATTCTTCTCTGTAAAGGGACCCTGTAAACTGATACTAAAATAGTTTTCCAGCCTTAGAGTTTCACCTTTAATGTCTTTGATCATAAGCAAGATTCAACAAGAAGTCACTGGTCTCTATAAAAAAGAGGAGCAGTAATCCTTAGAAGTCCTGAACCCTTGTCACATTGCAGTGCCACAGGTAGGACAGGTGGGCTAGTAGAGCCTCTGGGGGCCACCAAGCAGAGCTGCTGCCCATGGAGTGCTTGCAAACAGAAGTGGCTTCACCCTGAACGCCAGAGCCATGACTCCCTTGGTCTCAGCTTGTTGACTTGGTCCCAGGGAAGGAGCAAAGCTGGCCAAGTCCAATGAATGGCCGGCAGTGGAAAATCGGTGCTGCTGTCTGCTGGCAGGCAGGGCGGCCGACACCGCATTTGGTCAGCTCACCCCAAGCCGCGCGCTCCATCCCCCGCCATGGCTGGCTTTGGCAGGCTCTGCCAGGCCTGAGAATGCAGGAAGTCTTGGGTCACGGTGACCTCTAGTTGCTGATGCCAGATGAAATATGCCCTGGAGGTTCTCCAGGGTCACATGGTGTGTGGAACAAGAAAAGGCAGGGCTGCTATTGCGCTGACAGAGTGGATTTTGGCTCCAAAATTGTACCCCTTGGGGAGTAGGAGGAGTAGAGGGTGGGAAGGGGGTTGTGGTTTGAGAATGGACAATAGGGAGAATCAGTTTTGCTTTTGTCATCCCCTTTAGGCTTCCAGAAAGCCACTTGCTCCTGAGGTGGAGGCACTTTCAGCCCCACCTCGCCACATGGATATTGGGAGTGTGGCTCAGAAGTCTGGGGGAAAGCATCTGTGTGCTTTTGTTGTTTATGTGGCAGTAATAGTGGATTTCTAGTTCTATACATGCTGGGCCTCATATTTAGATAAAAGCTGTATTAAAAATGGGCCTTGAATTAGATAGAGCCCCTCAGTAACTCAGCCCCTCACAATCAAAAGAAATGGAGGCTCAGGGAGAGGGCAGCTACCTCCAGGCCTGGAACGCTCTACAGCCGTTATGAGTGAAAACAGTGCTCTCCCTGTCCTTACTGTTGAAACCTCTCTTTACCTTGTTCCTATGGCTTGAAGCATCTAGTTCTGTTCTTCCAAGTCTCAAACTCCTGTAGGAGGATCAGGCTCTACCACAAGGCCAGTGGTGGACACCTATCTTTTGCCCCCTTCCCCACCTAGATCCATGGTGCTGGAAAATAAATTATTTGTCTTGGCCTGGCCTGAGGGAAGGGGATTGGCTTCCTTCACTTTCAAGAATCAGGAACCGAAGTCTGAAAGGGAAGCAGTTGAGAAGAAAGGAGCCAAATGCAAAACAAGATCCAGCTGGGGGAGGTCAGGCTCAATAAGCAGGCTGACCACAGGTTTGAAAAAAGAGGTCAGACCCCAGGAGCTGGGCGGTAGCGGCAAGAAGTGTTTTTGCCAAGGGTAGATGACTGCCTGTGAAGTGGGTGGGCTCTAATCTGTCACCCCACACCCAGCTTCAGCTAGCATAGTCAGCCCTTTCTGATTTTTCCTCCCTTCTCTATAGAAGGCAGAATTGCCTCAGCTTCATTAAAATAGAGATAGGAATGGGTTGTCTAAGGATCTGGGGGAGAGGTATCTTTGGAGAAAATGAAACACATTTCAAGGGTCAGCTTGAACCTCACCTCCTCCTAGAGCCCTTGTCAATCATTCCCCATGGGTCTTGGCTTTCTCACCATTTCTCATCGCCCCACTCCATAGCACTTCATGTTTTGGTTCTAATAAGTATCTCAAATTGTCACATAATAAATTTTTTGGTAAGTTAGTGACAAATATTTGTACAGTATGTCATGTCTCAGTTTATAAAGTTGGTTGCATTTACAAATATTAACTCACTGGCTCTTTGGAATGACTAAGAAATAGCTAGAATAGTTATTGATAGTTTGCTTTATATAGAGGCAGGATGCTACAGAAGGCCTGGACCTTGTCTCCATCAGTTTGGGGCTGGAACACGAGCTGTATCATTGGCTACCTCTGTGAACCTGGGCAGCCTGTTTGGCTTCTTCAGGCAGCTGTTGGTGCCACCAAGAGAGGTCTGTGCCCTCTCATAAGTAGGACCACATGGCATCCACCACGAGCTGAGTTTTTGGGAAAATAAAATCCTGCCCTGCCCACCTAGAAAAGGATTATATTGGAGGCATCATATTTTTACCAACATGCTATTTGTAACCCTGAGTAAATGCCATGGTTTTCTAGCATCAAAACAACTTTATCCCATTTTCTTTTGGAAATTTGAAGGCAGTGAACTCAGCCTGGCTTCACATCCCAGCTCCTCTTGGCATTCCTTTGGCCCCTTCTGCTCCACTAGGCACATCTCAGCCCCCATCCTCTGCTTCGTTTCCTCTCCCTTCTCATCATCCTACCCCTCATCATTTGTATTATACTCTTGGAGATTTGCTCTCCATTCTAACAAATTCTCACATATTTTCAGTCATTTCACAGAGTTCTTTCCCTATCTTGCACCCTAATTGAAACCTGGTTCTCCCTAGGACAACACTGGCTTGGGAGTCTTCTTACAAGGACTTTTAAAATATAAATCTTACCCTAAAGTTGGAGAAATGTGATCATTATCTATACCCCATGTTGCTGCTTCCAAACCATTACTCCTCCAATTCCCTGTTTCTCTTAAAGAAATATACTATGGTCATACCATCCAAATCCTCCACATTGCACTCTCATTCCACTGTCAACCACAGACCTCTTGATTTGTCTCTCTATTTACTGAGGATTTAAGCAAAAAATTCAGTTCTCCCTTCTTCTTTAAATACTGCCATTGCTCTGGGTGATCAATATTCATAGGGCAATCCAATTCCTTGACTTTCTCAAAGTTCAGTGAAATATTACATTTTAGGAAGTTATTCTCTTGCCACAATCTTCTATCGTCATTCTGTTTCACTTTCATCTAGGTCTGGTAGACATTATACCCACATAGCAGTTTGATATTGTTTATGAATTTTAAAAATAAATATTGGATTATGTTTGTAAACTGGTCTGTCCCTTTGGGCATATTAGATTATATTGGATTCAGAGGTTTAATTGGTTAAATAATGATTAAGGCCTTGATTGGGCCATGTCAGTAGGACATTGCATTCCCGCTTCTTGGTGGGCGGGGATTCACAGAGAAAAGACATGACAAAGGACAGAGTTGGGAGTTTTGAGTGGGAGCCTGGGAAGTAAGCACACAGAGGATCAGAGAAGCTGAGCTTGGAGAGAATCAAGCTTCAGGGAGAGAGGCAGAGCGGGTCACCTGATGGTCTACAGCTGACCTTGTGAAGAAAGCAGAGCAGCTGAGCTCAGAGAGGAGCAAGCTCTGGGAAGAGAGGAACCCACGGAGCCTGAACCCTTGCAGACATCTTGCTCCGTCATGTGGCAACAGACTTTGGTGTGGGAAGTAACTTATGCTTTATGACCTGGTAACTGTAAGCTCCTACTACAAATAAATACCCTTTATAAAAGTCAACAGATTTATGGTATTTTGCATCAGCATCCCTTTAGCTGACTAATACAGAACACCTTCCTCCCATCTAAGAGTCCTCTGTTTTCCTGTTCATCTCTGTCCTCCCTAGATGGCCATTCTCTTGTTTGTCCCTCATATCCCATTTCCTTGGCCATTGTCTATTCAAATCAATCCCATTATTTCCTCTGCTCTTGCACTTAGACCACCCAACCAGCTGGGAAAAATTATGCCACTATGTGTATGGAACCACTACAAATCCATGGTTCTAACCTCAGTTTGGCCCTCAGTGACACCTCTGAAGTGTTTTGTACAGCCAATGATTTGGTCTTTCTCCTTTTCCCTACAACAGGCATTTTAGAGTTTTCTAGAGGTTCAAATGCTCTATCCATTGGCATCTATCACTCTCAGCAGTGGACCTTATCTTCTACTTCACAGTAATGATGATTTTACCAGGTGAAATTTTTGCTGTGACCATTTCTTATCTCCTCACATGACTTTGCAGTAGAGGTATCTCTTCTCTTTCCAGGCCACTCTGTCCCTAAACTATGGATTCCATTACCTCTTCCTCCTTAAGAACTTTACTCCAGCAGTTCTCTCCTTTTACTTGTTTCTTCAACCTCTTTTTCTCTACTTAATTTCCCCATTCAGTACAGGTGATTATCCATTTCTTCTCCTAAGCAACTCTCACTTATCAATAACCACCTCCCACTGACATCTCTTTTAGCAACACTGTCTGCTTCTTTCATATACAAACCTTTTAAAAGTATACTCTATTTTCATTGGCTCTACATCTTCATTCTTTCCTCAAATAACCACACTCTGGCCACATAAGACCTTGTAGAGGGTAAACCAATTGGCTCTGTTTGAGGCCCATTTTTCTTGCCCTCTCCACAGTATTTGATGCTTTGTATATTCCTGTCTCTCAAATTTTTCTTTACTTAGCTTTTAGAACAACATATTTTCCCATTTCCCTTCTTTGTCATTCATTTTTTAAATTCTTTTTATTCATCTACAATAGGCTTATAAGCTCAAGAATGAATTAGCTCTAAAGACATGGTCTTCTGGGTCCACCCAAATTCAAACTGTCATACTCACTATTTGACATACTGTGTGATCAAATTTTTGCATGTATTTTCTTATTTGATATCCATAGCCCTAGGAGTTAAGTTCTATTATTACTCACATTTTGTAGATCAGAAACTGATGCATAGTGGTGTTGAAAAGACTTAAATAACTGAGCTACTTACAAGCAACTGAACTCAGACATTCTGGCTCTAAGGCTTGAATCTACCTGCAATACCTCTACTCTTCCCCCCATCCCTTACATATTTTGTTTCCAGGGTTCAGCCTCAGTCTTCCGGCCCTCGCATCTTACATGATCTTTCTAAATGACCTCCTCCACTCTTCCTTTAGTCAGTTAACTCCCAATTCTGTAATTCAGGCCGAGAGATGAGAAGTCCAATTAGATTTGTAGATTTACAACAACTAGAGTTATTGTAAAAAAACCCATTTCCCTTGGCCTTTTCTTTACCTCAATTTCTTCAACTGTGAAATGAGAATAATAATAACACTTCCTTGCGTAGAATTGTATGTAGTAAGAAGATGTATGAAAAAATGATCTATATCATAGCTGTCTGCTTCCTCTCCCTCTGCATCCCCTCCTATATGTCTGACAGGTATCACACACTCGACATGTATCAAACTGAACACATTATGGCCCAAACTTCCCAATATTGTCTACTTCTTTTTATCCATCCATTTGCCCTAGGTGTAATGTTTAATATTTTCCCCTTTTTTTACCCACATTCGACCTGTCACCATACTGGATCATATTGATTCTAGTGCCTAAAATGACTCCATTGCCTACATTCAGGCCCTCATCATTTCACAAGTTACTATTGCAGTGTTTCACTACCTGGAATCCCTGCCTTTTCATAGTCCTGACAGATCATTTTTTTTTAAAAGGGAAGAAAGAAGGATAAGAATTGGATGATATTTATCCTTCTCTGCTTAAAAACATTCCATGGTTCCCCAAAGCTTCAGGATAAAGTTTAAATTTCTTAGCTTATAAAATCTTTAAAAATATATATATATATATGTTTTCCTTGTTTCTGCTGAACCATATTTTTTGCCATTCTCCTAATTTTTTTTTTTTTACTTTTTTGCCCCAGTAATGGGGAATTAGTGGCAGTCCCTCAAATGCCAGGGTGTTTCAAAGTTCTTTGCATTTATAAATGCTGCTTTTCAACACCATCCTCTTCTTACTCTGGGTACCTTTCCATTGTGCTTCAAGATAGCTCAGAAGCTATCTCTTACAGAAATATTTCTTCCTGGTCTCCTCAGTGAAGTTTGGTGTTCATGCTGAGTTTCCACAGCATCTGGTGCATAATTCTATTAATCATTTAATACTCCACATCATGGTTCTTAACCTTACTTTGCCCTCAAACGTTAGGATTGGCAAACTCCAGCTTGTGGGTCAAATTTGGCCTGCCACATGTTTTTGTAAATAAGATTTTATTAGAACACAGGCATGCCCATTCGTTTACGTATTGTCTGTGACTGCTTTTGCACTAGCAGAATTAAGTAGTTGTGTCAGAATTTGTATGGCCCACAAAGCCAAAATATTTACTCTCTGACCCTTTTGAGAAAATATTTGCAGATTCTGCTGTAGAAGCGAGAGCACCCTCACATCAGTTAATGTGGATTACTGTACAGGATTCATAGTCCCAGATGCCCATGCCCTGAGAACGTGGATCAAGAGCTTGCTGATGATGTGTGACAAGGGAAATGGGAAGTTGGATGCTTCAGATATACAGCTCATACCACTGGGAAACACTCTTTCATGCTGTAATGGTCTATGTACTTACATATATCCTAATGAAACAGATCCTTGAAGGCAAGGTCTTTGTGTCTTCATCTTTGTTTTTTATGCCTGGTAACTGGCTTTTAGATAGGGGAAAAAGCCAAGCTTAAGTAGAAAGAGTTTTTCTGAAAGGTACTAGGATATATTCATGGAATCCAAGGAAGAGATGTGCACCTAGTCTTTGGGAAAGTCACAAGAATGGAACAGAGTTATTACCACCATCAGAAGGCCTTTTCTGTCTCATGTCTAAGCTCTTTTCTTTTCTTTTTTTCCTTTAAGGTACCAGGGCTGTGTTGAACCCTGAATGTTGTGTTTGGCAAGCTGATACCCCAACCACTGAGCCACATCAGCTCACTTGAGCTGGTCTTTCATTTGTTTGCTTGTTGTTTGTTTTGTTTTGTTTTTAAGAGAAACTGGGATGGAACCTGGACCTATCATGTGGGAAGCAGGTCTCAACCATTTGAGCCACATCTGCTCCCCTCTGAACTCTTTTTAATTGTATCAGCATCATTTTTTTTTTTCACTCTGGACTTTTCCCAATTGGAGAAATTATAGCCAATCTTAGCTCCTCAGTTTTTCATCTTATAATTTTCAGCCACTGATGAGACCTTATTCTGACCTTCTTTTAGTTCCAAGTCTTAAACTACTAAATCAGTTGATCATCACTTGTAGTCAGAGAATTGTGATTAGGTGAGGAAATGGAAGTTTTGTGATATTTATATTCCCAGAAGGGAATGCTATATAGATAAAACAGTAGATGCTCTCAAGGTAGCACCTGTTAGGGTCCCACCACCCATGCCATAGTAGTGCCTGATAATTACACACCACAGCAGCACATAGGGGTGCCCCATCATAGCAAATAGGAAGTCCTTAATCAATATATATTAACTCAATAAATAAATGACTGAATAAAATGAAGGAGTTATCCTGTCTGAATGTCTTCCTTCTCTGTAAAATAAGAATAGTGTTTACCTCATAGCTTTGTGCTGATACTACAATGCTTGACAGATAACAGACATTCAGTAAATGCTATCTAAATTTCCAATCCCTTATATGGGTTGGAATTGAGGAGGAAAATTTTGATGGAATTTATCATAGCAGATCACCTTTTAAAATCCTACCAGCATGCTTATTGATAAAATCTCTCTTTGTCCCACATTGTCTCCTAACCATATTTAACTGATGTCAATATAAATAATGTCTCACAGATCATCCCTTGGTTCAGACTAATTTTTTTATATTCCCTAAGGGAAACTCCAGGGCATCACAGACCAAAGTTCACTTTTGTACCTCTTTCAGACTATGTTCATATGTTCCGAGACTAACAAAAACCTGAGGTCAAGAACCTTTGGTCTATGGGATCAATGCTTACTTTTTCATGAGCTAACCTCTAGCTTACTTGTTTACCAAACTAACTCATACAACATACAAAGTGAATTACTGATTCTTGCACTTCTTTGAATGTGACTTTTTTCTTTGACCATCATTGCTCTTTTTCTCACATTAAAATGTCTTCTTTTTTTTTTTTTACTATTTTATTTTATTTTAATTATATTTTTTAAAAAGTTAATAGATCACACAAAATGTTACATTAAAAACCATAAGAGGTTCTCATATATCCCACTCCCCATCCCTCCACCCCCGTCAATTTTTTTTAAATTGTATTTTTTTTGAAGATACTGCCTTCTATATCCTTCAGTTCTGGCTCTATAACTCTCCTGACCTATCCCTCTAACTCTAGAAATCATAAATCACTTTTTTCCTTGACCTGGTACAAAACATTTCTGCTCAAGCCAGGTACCTGGGGCTCTCATTGCCCATCTCAATTCCCTTGCCAAACTGTTCCTTCTAAAGCCATACTTGACAATGTGAAAGAAGATTTCTAATGGATAAAAGTTTCTCTCCACTGATAAATGGTTTGTAGAAACCATTTACAATTTATGAAGCTCTTTGTTTTTTGTTTTTTTTTTTATTGACTTTGTAATAATATTACATCAAAAATATATATGTGAGGTCCCATTCAACCCCACTCCCCCACCCCCCCCTCTCCCCCACAAAACACTCATTCCCATCATCATGACACATCCATTGGATTTGGTAAGTACATCTTTGGGCACCTCTGCACCTCATAGTCAATGGTCCACATCATGGCCCATACTCTCCTCCATTCCATCCAGTGGGCCCTGTGAGGATTTACAATGTCCAGTGATTGCCTCTGAAGCACCATCCAGGGCAGCTCCATGTCCCAAAGACACCTCCACCTCTCATCTCTTCCTGCCTTTCCCCATACCCATCGTCCACCATGTCCACTTTTCTCAATCCAATACCACCTCTTCTATGTGGACATTGGATTGGTTGTGTCCATTGCACCTCTATGTCAAGAGGAGGCTCAAATTCCACATGGATGCTGGATGCAATCCTCCCATTTTCAGTTGTAATCACTCTAGGCTCCATGGTGTGGTGATTGTCCTTCTTCAACTCCATCTTAGCTGAGTGTGGTAAGTCCAATAAATCAGATTGTAGGTGCTGGAGTCTGTTGAGGCTCAGGACCTGGCTATCACATTGTCAGTCCAGAGATTCAAATCCCCTAAATATCTTAAATCCCAACGTTAACTGCACCTCCAGCACATTAGCATGAAAGTCTTATGAAGGGAGATCCCATCTGAGTCCAGATTCATCACACATAAACACCATTTCCAATGACGGGCCATCTGCCCTGGTAGTTAACCCCATCGGCCATGGCCATAACTCTCATGGGTCTCTTTAGCCTATGAAGCTCTTTGTAACTATCTCATGATAGTGTTTGAAGATCACTACCCCTCCTGATCATTGATCCATTCTCCTATATAATTGATAGTTTAGGGGGGAAGAAACTTCCCTTTTACCAAAAATAATTTTGCACATCTTTGTGTAAAGGAGGAATTTTCTGATGGTATCTTTCAGTGCTGGAAAAGACCCTACAATTTACCTATTACATTATCTCAAAAGGTGCCTGGATTTTCTTGAGTGTCCTTAAAGGGCAATCTAATCTATACTTGAATTTATGGTTTATTCATGATTTTTAGAGGAATACCACCTTCTTGGCCCCACAAAATTAGATATCTTCCACTGTTACTTGGTTCTTATACATTGATGAATATTTTGCCCTCCTAAAAACTTTAATCATGGGTTGCTCTGGCATCCATTAGAGAAAGTCTAAGTTTTCTCTTCACATGGTAGCTTTGAGTAGGTATGTGGGGTCAAGATTGTGTCTTCTCTATTTCCCTTTTTTAATAATTAATTTTTTATTTTAAAAGAAGCTTTAGGTTACATAAATGTTACATTAAAAATATAAGGGATTCTCGTATACCCCAGTCCCTCCCCCTCCCACACTTTCCCATATTAACAACATCCTTCATTAGTGTGGTACGTTTGTTATAATTGATGAACCCACACTGAAACATTGCTACTAACCGTGGACTGAAGTTTACACTACACTTTATACTTTGTCCCACACAATTTTGTAAGTTATGACAAAATATACAATGGCCTATATTCATTACTACAATGTCAGTCCCAACAGTCTTAAGACCTTCAACTGTTGTTCATATCCTATGGTTTTGAGTCCACTGAGTGTTTCTCAGGATAGATTCTGGTCTACCAATTTTATTTTTAAATTTCTAATTTTAACAAGATGACTTTCTCTTTGAAGCCTACAGAATAGAGGATGTCTAAAATACACTTCAAGCATAGTGATTATTTAGTTTATTGGGATGAAGAGTTTGCTATGGATATGGAAGCTTTCTTGATTAGAAACATTTGTTGAGGATGGAAAATTTAGCTTAATTAAAAAGTTATGTGCCAATATTCACATTTGTCCTGATCCATTTTCTAAAGTAGTATGAGATCATCTTCATAATAGTGTCATCAAAAACCATCAATAGCCACCTGGCCTTCTTGTAGTGCTTTGAAAATGTCAATCAACTCATACTTTTGCATGTGTCTTTCCTTTGCTTGGGATATTCTCAGAAATCCCTCCCACTCAAATTTTTGTGGTCAACTTCTTCTCATGCTTCAATCTCTGAGAAAACTTTTCTTGATTCTCCTCTCACTCCAGTACCAATCTAAATTAGGTCACCTATCATAATTTTTCAATCTAACTTATTTTTTCCTCATGACAAACATTACAGTTTTTTTTTTTTTTTTTTTTTTTTACTGTACTGCACTTTATTGCACTTCACAGATAATGCTTTTTTTTTTTGGTTTTAATTTGCATTTTCTTTTTTTTTTTTAATTTTTTTATTTTTTATTGACTTTGTAATAATATTACAATAAAAATATATATGTGAGGTCCCATTCAACCCCATCCCCTCACCCCCCCTCTCCCCCCCCCAACAACACTCGTTCCCATCATCATGACACATCCATTGGATTTGGTAAGTACATCTTTGGGCACCTCTGCACCTCATATACATTGGTTCACATCATAGCCCATACTCTCCTCCATTCCATCCAGTGGGCCCTGTGAGGATTTACAATGTCCGGTGATTGCCTCTGAAGTACCATCCAGGGCAGCTCCATGTCCCAAAGACGCCTCCACCTCTCATCTCTTCCTGCCTTTCCCCATACCCTTCGTCCACTATGTCCACTTTTCCCATTCCAATGCCACCTCTTCTATGTGGACATTGGATTGGTTGTGTCCATTGCACCTCTATGTCAAGAGGAGGGTCAGATTCCACCTGGATGCTGGATGCAATCCTCCCATTTTCAGTTGTAATCACTCTAGGCTCCATGGTGTGGTGGTTGTCCTTCTTCAACTCCATCTTAGCTGAGTGTGGTAAGTCCAATAAATCAGATTGTAGGTGCTGGAGTCTGTTGAGGCTCAGGATCTGGCTATCACATTATCAGTCCAGAGATTCAAATCCCCTAAATATATCTTAAACCCCACATTAACTGCACCTCCAGCACATTGGCATGAAAGTCTTATGAAGGGAGATCCCATCTGAGTCCAGATTCATCACACATAAACACCATTTCCAAAGAGGGGCCATCTGCCCTGGTAGTTAACCCCATCGGCCATGACCATAACTCCCATGGGTCTCTTTAGCCCTCAAAGGAACCAATATCTGGGGGTTGTATCTGCTTTATCTGTCTCTCTGACTCTGCTCAGTTGTGCATGAGGGCAAACCTTCTGCCAGCCTCCAGACTCTTTTTTAGAAACTCGTAGCCATATAAACTCATTTCTCCTTTCCATTTCCCCCTTACTTTAGGTCAAACAGCATTTTAAAGTCATGGTATTTTATGTAGACATGGATATTCTGCTGATCTGCATTGAACCTTCCATATAAGGTCATTTTCCAGTTGCATCATCAGTTGGTAGTTGATAGTGGTCCCTCGTTGCCAGGGAGGCTCATCCCCGGGTGTCATGTCCCACGCTGGGGGGAAGGCATTGCATTTACATGCTGAGTTTGGCTTCGAGACTGGCCACATTTGAGTAACATGAAGGCTGACAGGAGGAAATTCCCAGGCACAAAGTTGCTCTAGGCCTTGTTCTTATTTTGGGTTTATCAGCTCACAAGCATAGTCATTAGCATCAGGGGCTCACTGTTGAACCCTCACTCCCTCCCGGTCCCCGCCACTATACCTGGGAGACTGTCGCTGCTCCCCTAGGGACCACGACAGAGCACCACTGGCCAGGAACCCAGTACCCCCCCTACTGTGGTTTTTAATTGTTGCCACTATGAGTATATCCAAACATTACCATGCACCCTGGACATATGTTCTGTACAGCTCCCTATCAGCCATATATCACCTGTCATTGGTACCCCATACCAGTATCCCTCCATTGCCATTGTTGAAACACTCTGTGATCCAGAACTCCCCGAAATTTGAAGCCCAATATAATTTCATGGTCCCTTACTAGGGAATGGCATATAGCGATGAGTTTAAAGGATAGATAAAGAACTTGGATAAAGTTAGATAAAGAACTTAGATAAAGAATGTTGACTTGAAAAAATTCCACATCCTATTTTTTCTTTTTTTTTTTTTTTTTCCCCCCCCCCTAATTATTCAGCTTTTCTTCACAGGAGTCCTAGACCACAGCAATGTATATATATAATATACAGCACTCCCACACATCCACCAGAAAACCTTTTCCCTTCCACAGTGATACTCTTACGCCCTATTCATATCATATTTACTTAAAGTGATGTACAGAGTCTGAGACATTAGCTTTCTAACAAGGTGACATCTGTGCTTACATTGTGGTGCATACTTTAGGATACACAGTTCTTTACATTTTTAGTTATCCTATGTTTTACATTATGGTTTACATTATCAGTCTGTCATCTCCTATATGTTATAGTGTAATATTACATGTTTTATATCCATCCTTGTGTACTCTCAAGAAACTCCTCTCTTACCCCCCATTTACTTTGGTTCCACACATTTAATGTCCATTTTCCCTTCCTCCTTGGTGCCCTCAGTGATAGCCAACCTCCGTTTCCTGAGGAGCCACTTCCAGAGATAGATGGAATAGTGTTCAGGTCCTAACTTACTCAACTGCCTCAATGCCCTGGGAGCCACCCTTTCTCTCGAGGGATACAGTTCCCTCTATTTGATGGCATTAGTCCTCCCCAGGATGTGGGTCCACCCCCACTCTCACTACTTGGGTTTCTACCCCATGGTGTCACCCACTCTGGCAGAATGAGCATTTAGACATTCCCCAGGAGCCTGTCCTGCATCAGACCCTCCCCTCCGAGCATTCTAAACAGGTAACCCTCTTTATTATATTTTGATATGATTTTCTCGGCATTTTACTCTCCATCAACACCTGACCCTCTCCTGGTTCGTATGCTACCCCTCCCTCCCCCCACTTTTGGGCAACGTTACCCATCCGTCCCTCCCCAGCCACCCTCAAACCCGCAAAGCCCCAAGCAAAGGCAACCCCTTGCCCCCCTTTTATCTCTTCTTTGTGTTCATACTTACCACCATCTCATCTTAAATTCGACCCCTGCAGACATCGGCTCATATCCTTCCTCCACCCTCCGATTTCCTGTAAGCCTATCGTTCAGTCTCTTGCTATCTAGGGCAGCTTGTTTATTTCATATCATTGAGGTCATGTAGTATTTGTCCTTCAATGTCTGGGTTGCTTCACTCAACATAAGGTTCTCAAGATTCATCCATGTTATCACATGTGTTTGTAGTGTGTTTGTTCTTACAGCCGAGTAGTATTCCATTGTGTGTATATACCACATTTTATTGATCCACTCATCTGTTGATGGGCATTTGGGTTGATTCCAACTTTTGGCAATAGTGAACAATGCTGCTATGAACATTGGTGTACATATATCGGTTTGTGCCCTTGTTTTCAGTTCTGCTGGGTATATACCCAGCAGTGGTATTGCTGGGTCATATGGCAAATCTATGGCTAGTTTTTTGAGAAACCGCCATACTGTCCTCCAGAATGGTTGGATCCTTCTGCATTCCCACCAGCAGTGGATGAGTGTTCCCCTTCCTTCACATCCTCTCCAGCACTTGTATTCTTCTGTTTTTTTCATAGCTGCCAATCTTATGGGTGTAAGATGGTATCTCATTGTAGTTTTGATTTGCATTTCCCTGATAGCTAGAGATTTGGAACATTTTTTCATGTGCTTTCTTGCCATTTGTATTTCTTCTTCGGAGAAGTGTCTGTTTAAGTCTTTTTCCCATTTTTTAAATGGGTTGTTTATCTTTTTATTTTCAAGATATAGGAGTTCTTTATATATGCAAGTTGTAAGTTTCTTATCAGATATATGATTGCCAAATATTTTCTCCCACTGTGTGGGCTCCCTTTTTACTTTCTTGACAAACTCCTTTGAGGTGCAGAAGGCTTTAATTTTGAGGAAGTCCCATTTATCTATTAGTTCTTTTGCTGCTCGTGCTTTTGGTGAGATATTCATAAATCCATTTCCTATTACAAGGTCCTGTAGGTGTTTCCCTACACTGCTTTCTAAGGTTTTTATGGTCTTGGCTCTTATATTTAGGTCTTTGATCCATCTTGAGTTGATCTTTGTATAAGGTGTGAGATGGTAATCCTCTTTCATTCTTCTACATATGGCTATCCAGTTCTCCAGACACCATTTGTTGAATAGGCCACTCTCTCCCAGTTGAGATGGTTTGGTGGCTTTATCGAATATTATGTGGTTGTATATGTGAGGTTCTATATCAGAGCTTTCAATTCGATTCCATTGGTCTATGTGTCTCTCCTTATGCCAATACCATGCTGTTTTCACCACCGTGGCTTTGTAGTATGTTTTGAAGTCAGGTAGTGTGATTCCTCCAATTTCGTTTTTCTTTTTCAGTATGTCTTTGGCTATTCGGGGTCTCTTTCCTTTCCAAATAAATTTCATAGTTAGTTTTTCTAGTTCCTTAAAGAAGGCTGCATTGATTTTTATTGGGATTGCATTGAATGTGTAGATCAGTTTTGGTAGGATAGACATCTTAATAATGTTCAGTCTTCCTATCCATGAACAAGGAATAGTCTTCCATTTATTTAGGTCTTCTTTGATTTCCTTGAACAATCTTGTATAGTTCTCGGTGTATAAGTTCTTTACCTCTTTAGTTAAATTTATTCCTAAGTATTTGATTTTTTTATTTACTATTGTGAATGGTATTTGTTTCTTGATTTCCTCCTGATCTTGCTCATTATTGGTGTACAGAAATGCTACTGATTTTTGCTCATTGATCTTATAACCTGCGACTTTACTAAACTCATTTATGAGTTCTAGAATCTTCGTTGTAGATCTCTCAGGGTTTTCTATGTATAGGATCATGTCATCTGCAAATAATGAAATTTTGACTTCTTCCTTTCCAATTTGAATGCCTTTTATTTCTGGTTCTTGCCTCAGTGCTTGAGCAAGTACTTCTAAGACAATGTTAAATAGGAGCAGAGACAGTGGGCATCCTTGTCTTGTTCCTGAGTTTAGAGGGAAGGAGTCTAGGATTTCTCCATTGTAAACAATATTGGCTTTGGGTTTTTCATATATACTCTTTATCATTTTCAAAAAATTCCCTTGTATTCCAACCTTTTGGAGTGTTTTTATCAAGAAAGGGTGCTGTATTTTGTCAAATGCTTTTTCTGCATCAATAGATATAATCATGTGATTTTTTTCCTTCAATCTGTTTATATGGTGTATTACGTTGATTGATTTTCTTATGTTGAACCATCCTTGCATACCTGGGATGAATCCCACTTGGTCGTGGTGTATAATACGTTTAATGTGTTGTTGAATATGATTAGCAAGTATTTTGTTAAGTATTTTTGTGTCTAGGTTCATTAGAGAAATTGGTCTGTAATTTTCCTTTCTTGTGATGTCTTTGTTTGGCTTTGGTACTAGGGTAATGTTGGCATCATAGAAGGAGTTGGGTAACGTTCTTTCTGTTTCGATGTTTTGGAATAGTTTCAGCAGGATTGGTGTCAGTTCTTTCCGGAATGTTTTGTAGAATTCACCTGTGAAGCCATCTGGCCCTGGGCTCTTCTTAGTTGGGAGATTTTTAATAACTGATTCTATCTCTTTGCTTGTGATTGGTTTGTTAAGATCATCAATTTCTTCTTTTGTCAATATGGGCTGTTTATGTGTTTCTAGGAATTTGTCCATTTCCTCTAGATTGTCATTTTTGTTGGAATATAGTTTTTCAAAATATCCTCTTATGATAGTCTTTATTTCTGTGGGGTCAGTGGTGATATCTCCTTTCTCATTTCTTATTTTGTGTATTTGCATCTTCTCTCTTTTTTTCTTTGTTAGTGTTGCTAAAGGTTTGTCAATTTTGTTAATCTTCTCAAAAAACCAGCTCTTGGTCTTGTTTATCTGTTCAAGTGCTTTCTTATTTTCTATTTCATTTAGTTCTGCTCTTATCTTTGTTATTTCCTTCCTTCTTCTTCCTGTTGGGTTGCTTTGTTGTTGTTTTTCTAATTCCTTCAAATGTGCAGTTAGTTCTTCAATTTTTGCTCTTTCTTCTTTTTTGATATATGAATTTATGGCTATAAACTTCCCTCTCAGTACTGCTTTTGCTGCATCCCATAAATTTTGGTATGTTGTGTTATCATTATCATTTGTTTCAAGGTAGTCATTGATTTCTTTTGAGATTTCCTCTTTAACCCACTGTTTTTCTAAGAGTGTGCTGTTTAATTTCCAAATCGTGGTGTGAGATCTGGGCTTCTGTCCCTTGCAAATCTCCAGCTTGACTCCACTGTGGTCAGAGATAATGTTTTGTATGATTTCAATCTTTCTGAATTCGTTCAGCCTTTCTTTGTGGCCTAGCATATGATCTATCTTGGAGAATGATCCATGTGCACTTGAGAAAAATGTATATCCTGCTGTGTTTGGGTGTAGCGATCTATATATGTCTATTAGATCGAGCTCCTCTAATATACTATTCAGATGTTTTGTTTCTTTGGTGATTCTCTTTTGAGATGTTCTGTCCAGAGTTGATAGTGGTGTATTAAAATCCCCCACTATAATTGTAGATGTATCTATTCTTTCACTTAGTTTTTCCAGTGTTTGCCTGACGTATTTAGAGGCACCCTTGTTAGGGGCATAGATATTTATGATTGTTCGATCTTCTTGACAGATTTTCCCTTGGACTAAAATGTAGTATCCTTCTTTGTCTCTCACAATTGTTTCACATTTAAAGTCTATTTTGTCTGATATTAATATAGCTACTCCTGCCTTTTTTTGGTTATTGTATGATTGTTTTCCAGCCTTTCACTTTCAATCTCCATGCGTCTCTGGGTCTAAGATGTGTCTCTTGTAGACAGCATATGGATGGGTCATATTTCCTTATCCAATGTCCCAGTCTGAATCTTTTGATAGGTGAGTTTAATCCATTGACATTCAGTGTTATTACTATCAAGGAATTATTTGTGTTAGCCATACTTTGATTGGATTTGTGTTTGTCATATTTTGTTTGTATATATTTTTTTTGTCTTTTTTGTTGTTGTTGTTGGTCTTATACTCTCCTCCAACTTTGCCTTTCCTGTTTTTTCCTTTCTTCCTGCAGCACTCCCTTTAGAATTTCTTGAAGGGGAGGTTTCTTGTTGGTATACTCTTTCAGTTTCTGTTTGTCTGCGAATATTTTGAACTCTCCATCATATTTGAATGCTAGTTTAGCTGGATAAAGTATTCTTGGTTGGAAATTTCTTTCCTTTAGTACCTTGACTATATCATACCACTGTCTTCTTGCCTCCATGGTTTCAGAAGAGAAATCAGCACTTAATCTAATTGAGCTTCCCTTGTATGTGATGGTTTTCTTTTCTCTTGCTGCTTTTAGGATTTTCTCTTTGTCTTGAGCATTGGATAATTTGACAAGTATATGTCTTGGGGTGGGCCTGTTGGGGTTTATGACTTGTGGAGTGCGCTGTGCTTCTTGGATATGTACATCTGTCTCTTTCAGTATATTTGGGAAGTTTTCAGCCATTATTTCCTGCAACACTCTTTCTGACCCCTTTCCCTTCTCTTCACCTTCTGGAATGCCTATAATACGTATGTTTGAGCGTTTTGCATTGTCATTCAGGTCCCTAAATCCTAATTGGATTTTTTCTATCTTCTTATTGACCCCTTCTACTATCTGTTTGATTTCTGATGTACTGTCTTCCACATCACTAATTCTCTGCTCTGTCTCTTCTAGTCTGCTGATATTTGCTGCAAGTGTATTTTTGATTTCTTGAACTGTGGTGTTCATTCCCATCATATCTGTTATGTTTTTGCGTATGTCTGCAATTTCCCCTCCAAGTGATGTCTTCATGTTGTTAACCTCTTTCATTACTGCATCAAATTTGTCGGTGATAAATGTTCTGAGATCTTTCATTGCTTGTGCCAAGTTTTGCTCCCCTTCGTGATTATGGGTTTGTTGATTGGATTCAGCCATGTTTTCCTGATTATTGGTTTGGTTTGTAGATTTTTGTTGCTTTCTGGTCATCTCTTTATTTTGACGAATTTAATCAGTTCCTTAGCTTCTTTGTCTGCTCTTGGAGGTTAATTAGTTGTTATTTTTGCATAGGTGTTATATCTTCTCTTTGTCAGATTTTTCTTCTTATTCTAGTTACTTGTTGTTGGTTAAGTTCACTTTAGAGGAAAGTATTGGTGTTGGGGTAAGGCAATTGTGTAAGCAAGGGAAAAGTGTAAAGTTGTATTGGTGATGTATGTTAACAAAGCAAGAATATGAGATCTGGAAGGATGGAGGTTAGATTCATGTAGATTGTATAGAGTTATAGCTGTAGGTAGAGTACCTTTTATGAAGTAGATGACTGAATTTGGGAGGAATATGGTATGAACTACAAAGCTATTGTTTTCATGAGAGAGGGAGAAAGAAAGGAGAGGTAATAGTTTCAAGAGTGGATAATAGACTGAAAACAGAACAAAGGTATTAGAAATTAAGAGTTAGACACTTTGTGGATCAAAGAACGGGAGGTGGGGGGTGGAATATAGGAGAGACAGTAGATGATAGTGGATATCAAGATGCAGGGGAAGGGGGATAGTGTAGGTAGCCTAAATCAGTTCACACAGAAATGAGGCAGTAGAGGATCAGAAAACCCAGCAAATGTGAGGTGTTCCCTGTAGCACCTATTGTATACTTGAATTAAAATAAAAATAAGTGGAAGATGAGGGACAAGAGGGAAAGAGAAAACTGAAAACAAAACAAAACAAAAAAAAACTAATTATAATAAAGAAAAAAGAAAGACAAGAAGAAAGGAAGAAAGAAAAAGAGGATGGGCAAACGGTGGGGAACGGATAGGGAGAAGAGAGATACAGGTATACACGTGTCACAATTGCAACACTATCTAAAACAACAACTTCCCCCCCGCTTTGCCCTAAAACCCCCCGTCTGTCTGCCCAAATGGGTCTGCAAGCACCTCCCTTCCCACAAACCCCCAATAGGCCGCCCAGGGCCCACCAACTCCCCAGTACTGCAGATGCTCCAAAAAATAAAAAATAAAATAAAATAAAGTAAAATAAATTAAAAAAAAAAAAAAAAGGAACAGAAACCCCTCCGCAGGCCCGGCTCCGCCCGCCGCGGAGGCTTGGACCGGCTCTGCCCGGCTCCTTACGCCGCCTCGGCCTGGCCTGGCTCTGCCCGGCTCCGCTCGCTACAGCGGCCCAGCCGGCTCCCGCGTCCACCTCCCGCCACCGCGGCCTGGACCGGCCCCGCCCGGCTCCGTACTCGCCGCGGCCTGACCCGGCTCCACCTGGCTCCGCTCGCTACAGCGGCCCGGCCCAGCTCCGGCGTCCGCCTCTCGCCACCGCGGCCTGCACCGGCCCCGCCCGGCTCCGAACATTACAGTTTTTAATGATACATTTGTTTGTATCATTATTTAGTTTATCTTCTCCACTAGGGTATAAACTCTGGACAGATTGCAATTTAGTCTGTCCTGTTTACTATAGAATCCCTAGTGATTGGCAGTGTAGCTGACTTGTATTGGATGTTTACATAATATTTCTTGGATGAGTGAATGAATGAATGAATAATCCAGCATATTGTTTTCTTTCTTCCTTCTCATATTGTCTATAACCTTATTGTTTTCAAAGGATTTTCATGCCCCTGTCATTTTAGGTAATGAAGGGTAATTATTATTGTCCCAAGTCTCCATCTGATGAAATGGTGGTTCAGCAAAAGGAAGAGACTAATGCAAGCTCACAAAGCTGGTGATGTAGGAGTTGTTATTCAATCTGAGACTACTAGTTAGTAGACTCTAGACTCCACTTAGTAGAGCTGAATGTTGACTCAGTCTAGTGCTCTTTCCATTAGTAATTAAAAAAAAATAGACTTAAAGAATCTCTTCTAGAAACAATTTGAGTTTATATAATGATTTTATATGTGTGTGTGTGTGTATACACATATATAATGCTGGAAAAATATGTTTCCTACAAAGATCTAGATAAAATACAATTTCTGACATTTATGTCTTGATTTCTTCATGTGATCTAGTGGGGAGAGCAATACACAGAGAAGAACTCACTGACCTAATCCCATTTCTTTAGGGTTGGCAGGATTTCAGACAGGCTGGATGTTACGTATATTGACTAAATGCAGGAAACCATTTCTCCATCTGATAACATTCAATGTATTTTCTTGTGAGGAAAACTTGACCAAAATGAAAATAGTAATTTTTTTTTTTAACGGGTGGCTTAAAAAACTAAGATTTCTTTCATATTGTTAGAGAAAAACAGCACTCACTGGATCATGGAGACTGATGATTGCAGGCAAGGAAGTTTATTGGGAACCTCTCCCAAAGGAGGGAGTCTGAAGAGAGACTTCAGCCTGTTCGTGAAAGGTGGTGGATATTACTTTATATGGTACATCAATAGGCAGGGAAACGTCTAAGTCCATGGGGAGGGGGTTAGGGTCCAAAATACAGCCTTGGGCCAATAAGGGGCTGTAACAGTGAATTCTTCTGGTGTATGGCTTGGGAGTAGTGGGTTAGGAGGTAGAGTATTCTTGGAATGTGGGAGGGTTTGATGGGTCTGGACCTAGAAGGGATGAGGGTCCTTATCTTTCCCATTCCTACTGTGATATGGCTCATCCTTGGGGGAAAATATGCTGTCCTCCACATGTAGGCATCTTGTTCAATCAGTTGGAATGGAGTCACAGGCTTACAACTTGTTAATCATTGCAAACCTTGTAAGGGGGAAACTCTAACATTCCTAACTCTTTGATTTTATATCTATCTATATATATATGATGAAGGACCTAAGTAATGGGAATCCTGGGCAGAACAGAAGGGTGAGGGGATTCGGGATGTTGACTTTGTCTGGCTACTTTCTGCTGTCATGGGGCAGTGAAGGGTTCCTTTCCATTCTGTCCAGTGGGTTCTGATTTCTGGTCCTGAAGAGGTTGGTATTGATGTTCATGTTGCCAAAAGATGCCGTTCACATGCTCCTGAGTTGTTGCTTGTACACATTGGTGTATGAGTTGGATGAGAAGCTGTAAGAGAAAAGGACCAAGAAGAAGCAGTAGCAGTACTATCAGTAGTGGTATTATAATGGGTAAAGGATTGATTTGAGGGGTGAGGAAAAGTAAGAGAGAAATGAGGATAACCATGATTGATTTCCACAGCTGTTGTTTCAGGCCCATTGAATGATTTCTATGTTTTCCTTTAAAATTTTAAGATTTTTGTTCTACCTGTCCAGTTTAGCTAATATAAAAACAACAAGTTTCATTTATGATTGCACAGGTGCCTCCCACGTTCTTGTGATATTGTCATGGTTGGTTCTGAGATCAGCACATCCTGTTGGATTAGGGACAGGGGTCAGAGTCATCTGTTATCGGGACAGAGGAGACCTACCGGCAGTGACTGTGGTTACGGGGTTATTTTGTTAAATGGGGCTAACACATACGTACTTTTGCTTCAAAACAATGTCTATTACATAGTATGCTTTTTCTATTGATTTACTGACTTTATTAGATATCACCTTTGCAAGAACACATAGACTTGAAAGTAAAGCAACATCATTCCCTTATAGAAATTCCATGTTAGCCTTTTTTTTTCCCCCACCAACTCATACTGATCATCTTTTATTATTTCAAATATATAAAGTTTGTCGTTCATTCTCCACTCAGAAAATCATAGAATACCAGTACAGGCATATAAAACAAGCTAACTTTAAACAACAAAATTGCAAATATCTCACTTACTGCAAGTATTTTACTGACTTGATAAATAATTTTTAAAATATTCTCTAATATGTAACCTATCTCTGCTTATCTCTCAGGACATAAAATTATTGAATGTGGTATCAATTGCTTTCATTTCTCTGTGGAATTAGCCAGGCTTTAATTCATTATGGAAGAGATATTTCTCATAATATAACATGCTTTTCTCTCATCCTTTAAGAAAGGCAATTTCAGAGAATAATAACATCTCATGATTTTATAGGCCTTTAAGACCAACCACCTATGAATCCCTTCTGCAACATGTCCTCCAAAGTCATCTATTCCCTTGAATGAGGGAATGCATGGGGAAGTTACCATCTCATTTACAGTTGATGCACACAGGGATAAACCAGGTTGGTTGCCTACTTGAGTAAGTGTGGCCCACAAGTTTGCTGACTTGTGAAATATGGGGCTTCATCTCTTTCTGAATGGTATGCTAAGCTTCCCTGAATCCTGGGCATCTGGAGAGTGTGCTCTACAAGTATAGACAATCTGTAATTGTTTAGACTGTCTGGTAGCAAAGCAGGCTGACTTTGTTTGTGGCTGGATGGAGGGACAAGCTGACAGAATCTTGCAGAGCATGGAGATTTCTGGCTAGCTGCTTGCTAGAATGAGAATATTTTAAGTGGGGTTAGCTTTCCAGCTGTCCCTCTCAAAAATACCTGTTATTGGGAAGCAGATGTGGCTCAATTGATTGGGCTCCCATCTACCATATGGGAGGCCCTCAGTTTGCTTCCCAAGGCCTCCTTGTGAAGGCAAGCTGACCCGCGCTCACAGAGAGGTGATGGCCCACGCCCACGGAGAGCTGGCACAGCAGGATGACGCAACAAAGGGAGACAAGCAGACACAGAAGAATGTGCAGCAAATGAACACAGAGAGGAGACAGCAGCGGTGGGGGGGGGGCGGTAAATAAATAAAGTAAATCTTTTAAAAGAATACCTGTTATTAAAATTAGGGAGGATTTAAAAAGGAGAATATTTAATATATGAATTACACTTTTTCACTGATTATTTTTCACTTTGGCAGCATAGTTCTCATATATTTAATTTTTAGAATCTGGTTTTCTTTTTTGTTTCAGAACAACTGTGCAGAATGCTGATAGACCCACAACTTTTCTTAGTACAATTTTAAGTACATTCTTTTCCACTTTTTGGTTCACGTATTATTCATTACACTAAAAATTCTGTTTCTGCATTCCAGAGAATAACATAATTTCATAACATAATAACATAATTTCAACAATGTCAAATAAAAAAACAGCATGAATGGTACCTTGTGAAATGCTATAGTTTGCTCATGTATTTCCACCTTCCTATAAAGGAAACTGCAGTAAAGATAACATCATTAAAGATTTTCTTTTCTTTTTTTTTAAATCCAAGGTGGAGTGGTATTTTAATACATCAATCTCTTTTTTTCTCCCAGTCTTTCTATCTCCTCTGCCTCTTCTGCAACTGTGTATCTAACTCTGTACTTGATTGCCTCAGGGGAGTCAGTGAAAGGGCTGAACTCAGAAATAGCCTACTTGTCTTTCTGACATTTGCCATAGAAAAGTCTGCGCCTTTAGGGGAACTTGGAGTTTTGTGGAGAAGGTAAGCGGTTGGTATTTCAAGGGTATAAAACCAAGTATTTCGGTCAGAAGCAAGCAGAGGAAAGAGCAGAGCATGCCTCTGGGCTGATTGAAGTTTGTGTGTAGGGGGGATGGTTCAGAGAGTTTTGTGGTCCTGGAGGCAGAGGAATCCTGCCCGCTGCTTCCTATCAGTGTTGAAGTGGTTGCAAGATCCTAAACAGGAAATGGCTGCCTAGCGCGTTGCATAGAATTGGAAAATTCAGAAGCAGCAGCCTTGAAAGAAACATTCCCTTTCCCTGCGAGTGGAAACAATTTGGAATTAGCAGATATAAAGGGCCATGCAGCCTGGGATAGGAGAAGCAGCAACTTGTGTGGACTACCGGATCAGAGTGCAACCTGTATGTTCCCACCTTGCTCCTACATACAGAATCTTAATATGGCATAATCTTACGGGGAGCAGGGATCAGAGGGAGAATTCTCAGAAAGAATTCAAGATAAGTTTGTCTACTAATCCAGCAGAGTAAGAAGTCAGATAAACAATTACATTGAGTTGTAATGTAGAAAATTCCTGTGAATTGAGGTTGAGAAGCATACTTGTATAATCAAGGACTATTTTTGTTTTCATTTAAAAAAATTAAGGTAAAAGTTACATACAGTGAATTTCACCCTTTTTTAGTCCACAGTTGTATAACCTTTGACAGTCATTTAATCTTATAACCACCACCACAATCAAGACATAGAACAGTTCCTTCACTCTCCAAAATTCCCCATTGCTGCTTTGTAATCATCACTTCTTCCCTACTCACAGCCCCTTTGTTTATATTTGTCCCTAGAGTTTTGTCTTTGCAAGAATGTTATATAAATGGAATCACGCACCACGACGCCTTTGAGTCTATCTTCTTTCACTTAGAAAAATGCATTTGAGTTTCATCCAAGTTGTTAAGTACATCAGTAGTCCCTTTTTATTACTAGGTTGTATTTCATTGAATGGATGTGCCGCAGTTTTCCCCAATTATTGGTGATTATTAATAAAGCTGCTACCTACTTTTCCCTAAAGGTTTTACATGAACATAGATTTTTATTTCACTTGGGTAAATGTTTAGAATGGGACTGCTGCATTGTGTGGTGTATATTTAATTTTATAAGGTCCTGCCAAATTGATTTCCAAAATGGCTGTAACATTTTGCATTCCTTTCAGAAATTTATGAGGAGTTGCATTTGCTCCATATCCTTTCTATCTGTTAGCATGGTCAGGTTTTTGTTATTCTAAGAAGTATAAAGTGATAGCTCAGTGAGGGTTTAATTTGAATTTCTTTGTTGACTAATGACATTGACTGTCTTTTCAAGTGCTTCTTTGCCTTTTTTATATTTTTGGTAAATTATCTGTTCAAATATTTTGCCACTTTTTAATTGTGAATATTGAGAATTCTTTATATATTTTAGCTACAACTCCATAATCAGATATATCATTTGATAATACTTGTTCCCCATATATGATTTATCATCCTCTTACCAGGACCTTTCAAAGAGCAAAAGTTCTTCCCTTTGATAGAGTTCAACTCACCAATTTTTAAACAATGATTTTGCTCTTTGCCTATTCCAAATCCACAACATATTTTCCTAATTTCTTCAAGAAGTTTTGTAGATTTTTACATTTAGAGTAATTTTGATGTTGTTGTTATGAATATCAGTGTGCAATTTCCTGTTTGATTTCCTGCTTTCAGACCTTTGGGTATATATCTAGAAGTGGGATTGCTGTGTCATTTGGTAATTCTATACTTAATATTTTGAGGAACTGACAAAAGCTTCCGCAGTGGCTGCACCATTTTACATCCCTACCAACAATGAATGAGTGTTCCTATGTCTCCAGATCCTTCCTAACACTTGTGGAATTATTCACAATTGCCAAAAGATGAAAGAAACCCAAGTGTCTATCATCTGGTGAATGGTTAAATAAAAATGTTGTGTACACACATGCACACACATAATGGGATATTATTCAGTCATAAAAAGGAATGAAGTTCTGGTATGTGCAACAATATGGCTGAACCTGGAAGACCTCATGTTGAGTGAAATAAGCCAGACACAAAAGGGCAAGTATTGTGTGACCTCACTGATATGAAATAATTAGAAGAAGAAAACTCATAGTCAGAATCTAAAATATAGGTTACCTGGGGACAGAGTGGGGGGATAAGGAGTGAGGAATTAATGTTTCAGTTGGTTCTGTTTGGTCTAATTGTAGAGTTTTTTGTAATGAATGGTGCTGATGGTAGCAAAGCATTGTGGACATAATTAATCGCACTGAATTGTATTTGTGAATGCGATTAGAATGGGGAAATTTTAGAATGTATGTATGCTATTAGAATAAAAATTTAAAAAAAAAGCATCAGGCTATACAATACAAACAGTGACCCATATTGTAAATGATAATTAACAGTACAATTATAAAAACATTCTTTTATGAATTTTAACAAATGTACCACATTAGTGCAAGATTTTCATAACAAAGTGATATGTGGGAACTCTGCATTTTATGCATGATTTTTCTGTAAATCTACAACTTCTCTAATTAAAACAAATTTCCTTTATTCATAGGGATATGCAATCATTCTGTTTGTTGAAAAGAATATCCATGCTCTATTGAATTGCCTATGGACTTTATTGACACTCAGGTGACCATTCATTTGTGAGTCTCTTTCTGGGCTCTCTGTTATGCTTGGTTGATCTATAGGTCTAACCTGTCTCTAATACTAAACTATTTTGCCCACTTAACTTTATAATAAATCTGGACATTAGGTAGTATAAATCCTCCAACTTAAACTTTAAACTGTTTGGGCCCTTCTTGTTTCTTTGACTTTCTATGTAAATTTTAAAATCAGCTTATCAATTTCTGTGGGAAAAATTGCTATTGGGAATTTGTCTGGAATTGCATTGAATCTGTAGGTCAGTTTGGGGAATAACAGTCATCTCTGATCTATAAACATAATATATCTCTCCTTTTATTTAGGGCTTGTTTGATTTCATTCATCAGTATTATATTGTTTCCGCATAAATGTCTTGCACATATTTTGCAAATAATAAGTATTTCAAAAATTTTGCTGCTATTAAATTGCACTTTAAATTTTAATTTCCAGTTGTTGTTTACTGGTATATAGAAATATACTATATTCTAGTATATCAAAATATACTATAGAAATTTTTCGGAATATTCTTTGAGATTTTCTCCTAAGACAATTATATTGTTTGTGAATAGAAACTTAAACTTCATTTGGTCATGATGTATTATCCTTTTTATATGTTACTGGATTCTATTTGCTGGTACTTTATAATGATTTTTTTTTCATGTTATGTTTTTGTCTGGTTTTGGTATCCAAGTAATGCTGTCCTCATATAATTAGTTGAAAAGTATTCCGTCCTCTTTTATATTCTAGAAGAACTATTGATATTATTTCTTGCTTAAGAACTATTTTTCATGTTAAAAAAAAAAAAACAACCAGACATTTATTTGCCTATTAAAATTTTTCACTTTGCCTGGCAGGCAACTGAGGTACCAAAACCATTTTATTATATGAGGGAGCTGCTATGAGGATAATTTTACTGTAGGGTGTTTTGGGGATAACTAATGAATGCAGCTCCAATGGCACCAACTTTAGGGCAAACTTTGTTGATTTCAGAAGGAGGAAATCAGTTTGTTTAACAGAGACAGGGCCCAAGGTGCTGTGTGTTCGGTGTATCTTTCAAGACTTCAAAAATCCTGAGAAAAGGACTAGGATTATACAATTTTATAAGTGAGGAAAGAGTGCCTCATAAAATCTAGGTAGTTTTCTTCCTTAAATTAACTTGGAGAAATGATAGTACTACATTACATTATTTTAATGCTTCAGTATTCTTTTCTGATTTTATGTGTATTTGTTATAGGAAAATTAAGTAAAAAATAAAATAGTTCATATATTTTATCATCTAGAGAAATGTAGTCTTCTTTCCATATGCAGCAAAATAATACTTGGATATAATAAGATGGCAAATCTTTTTATCTCCCCTGTGCTTCTCTGACCTTTTCCCAATCCTTCAGGAACTAAAGATAACATTTTTAGATATCACCCTCCAAAAAAAAAAAAAAAAAAAAAGGTACAGAGAGCAAGGGGCATAACTTCTGACTTTTGAGTTCCAAAGTAAGCTCTTGAAAGCCAAAGGCAGATACAATAGGTTTAGAAAGTAAAGCATATGTGTGTTTCAGTTCCAAATATCCTTCCTTCCTTCCTTCCTTCCTCCTTCCTTCCTTCCTTCCTTCCTTCCTTCCTTCCTTCCTTCCTTCCTTCCTTCTTTTTTTCTTTCAAAAGAAGCTTTAGATTACGTAAATACTATAGGGGATTTCTATGCACTCCACCTCTTCCCCTCCCCCACTCCCCCCACTAACAACATCTGTCATTAGTGTGGTAAATTTGTTACAATTGATGAATGCATATTGAAGAATTGCTACTAACCATGGTCTATAGATTACATTATAGTTTACACTTTGTCCCAAACAATTTTATAGGTTTTGACAAAATATATAATGGTTTGTATTTCTCATTGCAATGTCATGCAAAACAATTCCAATGTCCCCAAAATGCCCCGTGTTACACCTATTCTTCCCTCTCCCTCCCCTCAAGATCTCTGGTGACCACTGCCTTTTTTAAATCAATGATATAAGTTTTTCCATCACTAGAATAATAATAAGTCTACTTTAGTCCATAGCATTTCTCCCTTATGTTTGCTCATTGCTCAATCTTGAGAATTTTGAGATGGTGATGCCCTCTGTTTTTGACTGAGAAAGGGGCTTAGATCCCATGGTGCAGATGGATGGAACTGTCTTGCTTACAATTGTGGATTCTCTGTTTTTGGGGTGAGCATTGTCCATCATCATCCTTTTCTGAGTTGTCCTGGTTGAGTCCAATGAACTGGAGAGTAGATGTTTCAATTCTGCTGAGATTCAGAGCTCAACCAGCATACTAACAGACTGAAGATTTATGTCTCTGGGACATATATTTAACGAGTATAGAGCTAATTATAGATTCAAATAAAAGGGGCAAAAGAGCCATGTGTAAGGAAATTATAAATAAGCCTAACTCTGTTTCATTGGGGAGCATATATTCCAAAGTAAGACCCACTGACAGGATGCTGAATTCCTGAGACTGTCTGTCCTGCCTATAGCCAAATCTCTTCTTTAAATAACTAGAGTCAAAGTATGGAGAGTACAGATCATCAGATTTTTTCCATGTATGACACAGAGGGTAAAAAATTTTTAATTGATTCTCTCCAAATAAGTTTGCCCAGCCAGCAGGTAAAAAGGACTAATTGTCCCAAACTGTACCCATGATTGACTGTTGTCCCTGAGCAGGAGCTCAATATCTCATTTGCCATTTTGTTTAAACCCTGATTCCTGGCACTTGGCCCAGAAAGGTGGCTGGAAGAAACTCTAGATAGGTTGGGGTACATAAGAACCAAATAGAGTGTCAACTGGTTTCTTCAGTTATAACCTTGAGGGACTGCAAGACTCATGGAAAATCTCAACTACAACAGAACTTTTGTTTTTGTATTTTTTAATGATTTTTTTAAAGAAAAAGATACAAAAATCCCACAAAATATTACATTAAAAAATATAAGAGGTTCCCATATACTCCATTCCATCCCCCCCACTCCTCCCACATTGACAACTTCTTTCACTGCACTTGATGAGTACATTTTGGAGCATTGCTACACAGCATGGATTATAGTTTATATTGTAGTTTACACTCTCTCTCAGTCCATTCCCTCTCCCTGCCTTCAGCAACTCCCGTAGCCACTGTCTCCACATCAATGATATATTTCTTCCGTTGCTAGAATCACAATAATTCTATAGTAGAATACCAGTAATCTTACTCAGCTATATGGAATACTACTCATCTCTAAGAAGGAATACAGTACTCTTGGGATAACATGGATGAATCTTGAGGACCTTATGTTGAGTGAAGCAAGCCAGACACTGAAGGACAAATACACATGACCTCTCTGATATGAATTAAACAAATCAAGCTATCTCAAAGGGCTAGAAACTGGAAGATAGGCTTACAACAGTACTTTTTTTTTTTTTTAAGATTTATCTTTATTTATATCTCTCCTCCCTCACCCCAGTTGTCTGCTCTCTGTGTCCATTCACTGTATGTTCTTCTGTGACCGCTTCTATCCTTATCAGCAGCACAGGGAATCTGTGCTTCTTTCTGTTGTGTCATCTTGCTGTGTCACCGCTCCGTGTGTGTGGCGCCATTCTTGGGCAGACTGCACTTTCTTTCACACTGGGCGGCTTTCCTTATAGGGCGCACTCCTTGCACGTGGGGCTCCCCTACGCGGGGGCCACCCCTGTGTGGCAGGGTACTCCTTGCGTGCATCAGCACTGCATACCGGCCAGCACCACACAGGTCAAGGAGGCCTGGGGTTTGAACTGCAGACCTCCCATGTGGTAGATGGATGCCCTATCCATTGGGCCAAGTCTGCTTCCCAACAACAGTACTTTTGAGGTAAACCATAGCTGTGGCCAAAGAATGATATAAGGAGAACTGTGGTGGATTGAATTATACACCCCAATTTAGACATGTTCTTAGTCTTGGTCGACATTCCTGAAATGTGAACACATTGTATATAGAATCTATTGAAGATGTTATTTTAGTTAAGGTGTTGCTCAACTGGATGAGGATGGGCCTTAATCCAGATTACTGGAGACTTTATAAGTAGAAGAAATTCAGACATAAGAAGGGAAAGCCACAGGGAGGAACCTGAAGTTGGAAGTGAACAGTATCAGAAGAGAAAAGGGAAGGATTCAAGGCAAAGGACCCTAAGGATTATGAAAAACTAGCACAAGATGATCCTAAACCCAGGAGGAAGCAAGGCTTCTAACCTTCAAAACCATAAGAAGGTGAATTCTCATTATTTAAGCCAACCCATTGTGTGGCATTTGCCATAGCAGACTGGGAAACTAAGACAAGAACCATATACTCCTCTTTCTTTATCTCTCTTGGCACAAAAAGTAGGAATTTCTGCTTTTGCAGAAGTAAAGAGAAGAAAACCTTTTTTCATATTTCATCTCACCCACTCTGGGAGAGACTTGATTCCAAGGCATGCATGTTCTCTGCCTGGTAGGAAATTGTGGTTGGATTGTCTACCTCTGCTTAAGACCGGATACATTCAATTTAGGCTGTGGAACCTGAAAGTAAGGAAGAAGGCATCTTCCACGTGTAAAGCTACTCTTTTGATCTTTGCTGACTCCTGAGTCATTTATCAATCAGATAAGAACTTGGAAGAAGAAGAAAGGAGTGTTATTCAATGCACCCAGCACAAACCCCAACACACTGTTGTGTGGGCTGGCAAGCTGGAGAAATTTTCTCAAGGGCTATTTTTGGAAGCTGAAATTCAGGAGAACTTGAGCAGTCCAAAGTAACTTCCAAAAAGGTGTAGGTTTTGATACCTTAGTAAGTCAAGCTGTCTTGGATATTTTTCCTAGGTGACTGGCAATATCTTATCTTTTGTCCATGCAACTAAATTTTGACTGGCATGGACTGCTACAGCTCACTTAGACCAAAGCAGGAATAGATTTGTCCCACACTTCATTACAGTGGCTTCCTGCACTATGTCTTCTATTGTAAGCCTGGGCTTCAAAACTACAAAAGCCAAAACTAAGTTAGACAAAGCTGCAATGGATAAGACATTGTATCTAAATTGTATTAGGTGTTAGCATTTAATGTCTGTAACTTTTATCATGTTTGGTAACATAGCATTCAATTGTAGTGCCAAGGAAAGACCTGTAGATACCAGGGTGCTCTTGATACCACCCTTCTCTTCCTCTGTTAGGTCTCTTTGGGCACCAGTCACCCACTTTAATCTACTAACAATTAAAATATTTTAAAATCTACTAATAACTAAAACATCTCTTAAAATCCCTTTTGAAAGAAGATAGACTTGGCTATCTCCTTTTTTTGTTTCATATTATTTGGTCTACCTTCTGAGATCTCAAACTTTCTATTGACGAAATTTCTCCTTTTCTAGTTTAAACAGCCTTGTTTCTTTTACCAGAAGAAAAGCTTAATGCAAATACTTTATTGGGAGGTACCATCCCAGGGCAAGGAGAGGGAGGAAAAAGTCCAGTGAGGTAAAGAAGAAAAGAAGGTAAGCAAAAACAAAATGGTACATTATCGAGGTGGCCACATGTTGATTAGAAAACACAAGTGGTTGCTCAATCATGTGGGTCATCTTTGGAAGAAGGAGGAAAGAGGAATTTATTTGTCAGCTCCTTCCCACCATTTGTTACTCAGTTGTCAAATTTCCCATTATAGGGAGTTCACTCCTTTATATTTCTAAGTTGCATCTCCTGATCCCTTTAACAGGAGTGCCTGGGAAACAAGATCCCATTCCCTGTGGCATAGCTTCATCCAAGTGTGGATGTGGTGGGAGGAACTGGCTCCTTTGTGGGTTTGTCAGATCCTGGTCCTAGGGCCTGGCTTCTGGAGCTGCTCTGACTGCAACCACAGTGGGCACATTGAGGACATGCTAGCAGATGAGGGGGTTGCGGTGATGGCAATGGCATCCAGAGCTCTCCATGAGCTGGCAAGTGGCTAAGTATCTTGGAGACAAGTGGGGCATGTGGAGGCGCATTAACTGTGCTCAATACAGAGATAAACTAAAAGAAAATAGGGATGGTGTCCCTGCTGGTATAAATATTGATCTGATCGAATGATATGTTCTACATGTGACAATTCAATACTGAGAGATGTGGTCAGACAATATTTGGTTGAAAATAAATGCAACTGGTAGATGCAGAATTCATGACTTCATTACTTTCACTAGGGGTTTCCTTATATTAGTAAGGGTAAGTAACATGAGCTGCTGCAACAAATAAGTCCCCAAAGATCAGTAGGTGCCAGAGGCAGTGGCAATAGCTACTGTACTAAGAATGCCTTCTTAAATCACTGAAGTACAAGGAACACAGGTTCAAAGAGGAGCTAGAACTTTTTAGAAGTTTAATATGCTGGATAAAAGAAAAAGAAATTGAGAATGACCTGATGAGTGAGGTGGCCACCATTGAAAATTTCTAAATTTTGAGCAAAAGCAAGAGAGTCATTCTCTGAAGAAGTTGAGAGTATGCTCAAGAGAATTCACCCCGCCTGCAATTATAGTAAATATGCTTGCCTTAATTAATCTAATGATAGGCTATTTTATTCTCACTGAGTTTCAGTTTCAAGTTGCAGACTGTGGATAAAAAGACTAGCACATGGGGCAGGCTAATAGATGCAGATATTAATTTTTCTCTCTACTCTCTTTAACTCAGACATCCTGGTTATTTGCTTGGGTCTTGGCAATAGCTATGTGTGTATGCATGTTCTGAAACTTGAGTTTTGGGAACATCATTCTGCCTGGGTTAGCTGCTCTGGGGCCTGAGGAGTTGCTTATGTTTTCTATATTTTGAGTATGTAGAGCAAGCATTATGATAACCTTTCTATCTAACTCTGGTTTCTTTAAGTAGTGAGACATGAGAGATGCTTGATTGGATCAATTTAATTTGGAAGGTGATTCAGGAACCATTCCATCCCCATTGATGGAGAGCTCAGGCTGGGTGTGATGAGAACTTAAGCTCTGCCTGGGCTTCTGAGTGAGACTCTGGCTAAGATGAAAGAGAAAAAGAAATGCGGAAGATTTTGTTCCTCCTGGTATGTAACTTACAATAGGAAAGAAAGTTAACCTTTGGATTTCAAGTTCTTCCCGTGAATTTTATATTGGGATGAGGTTCTTATTGTTCAAATCTAGAACATTTTAGTGTTACAATTTTTTAGTATCTTCACTGTGACATTTGGGCTTATTATCCCCCTGTATTAGATGATGTGACTGGCATATTCTAATATGAAGTTTAGAATAACAAGAGGATATTTGGTCTTGAGTATGGTGTGAATTACTCTTCTTGTCCATTTGAATATTTTATAGACAAAAGCTGAATTGCCCACCTTGTTCCCAGTAGGCTATAAAGGAACAGGTTGGTTGATGTGGAGGAAGCTACCTCATGAAAATGGAAGCTGCATTATCTCCAAGGGGAAGAACCAGTCTGCCTCCAGGTGACGTATAATTAAGATCATAAAACAGTTAATGTCTTATGTCTCATGTTACAAGTGTAATAATAAATAATACCCAATTTGAGTTTCACCCAGCCTTGTGAGATGGTCAGGGCAGGAGCTTTTATCCTCAGTTTTTCAACTGAAAAGGGAGTAAGATTTGCCCCAAATCATGTGAATGCTTCTTGTTTATTAGTATACTGGTTATGTAAATTATTTTTTATTGTTATTCCTGAATAAGAATACAAAACGGAAGACAGACTAGGAGCAGAGAACTGAAGATAAGAGTTGAATCTGTGTGGACACACAGGACACCTTTCAAAGGTATAGAATTCTATTGTATGTTCAGCTGGAAAATTCTGCTGTATACTTATCCACTTGTCATTTGATTCAAGAAGTGTGTCTTGAAGGTTGCCTGTCTGCAAAGTTAATCCTTCTAAAGCATACTTGTTCCCATCTACATGGAGTTTTATTGAAACATAAATGGAATTGGTTGGCTAAATGGGGCTGGGGAGGCAAGAGTGTTAAGAGGACTCAGGAACTTGTGTTTAAATTATAGTTGAAAGGCAAACCTTAGATAATGAGGGTCAAGTAATTTCTGGATTTTGCAAGATTTTCTAAATTTCTCCGCATAGACATACATTTCTCTCAGAGCCTAGGTCTTGTTAGAGTGTCGGCAGTTTCAAAAGAATAAGGAGAGAACTGGAAAACTTAGATGAATAATACAGTTATTTTGTTCAGTCATGAGGAAAGGAGAATATTTCTGGGAAGGGTAAAGGTAAATTATTAGGTTGCACAGTACTACATTGAGCAAAAGTTTTTTACTTCAGAATGAGGATGGCAACAATAAAGATGCAGATCTATGCATTTTCCTTTTCTTACAGAATGAAACCAAAAGAATTATAGAAAGAGTTTAATTATGAGTGGATTTTGTTACTTAGGTGGATAAACCTGTAAGTTTATAGGTTTTATTTTCTGCAAATTTCTTTAGTTAGATAGTCTAAATTCCATATTATTCCTTGTGGTAGAGACAATGCTCTGAGTCTACCACACCATTTCCTCTTCTTAACTATGCCAGAAGACTACATTTCTCAGCGTCCCTTGAGGTTAGTTTGGGATCGTATGACAGAGTTCTGGCTGAAGAGATGTGAGCAGAAGTGTAAACAACTTTTAAGCTTGTCCCTTAAAAACATCTTAGCATACTTTGCTTTTCCCCCTTTTCTCTTTTTATGATGAATTTGGAAGCCGATGATCATACTTTTTGTAGCTGAAGTACAGAAACAACTGGATTCTTTGAATCATGCCTTGGAAAAGCCACGAAGTAGAGCTGTCCAACCAACATCAGACAATAATATGAGCAAGAAGTAAAGATTTGTTGTGTTAGGCCATAGCCCTTTCAGAGATTATTTGTTATTGTGGCCTAGGCTGGTCTATCCTAGTGAATGAACTCCTAGAAGTTTTCTCATACGTTCCTTTGGACTTAGTGGGGGTCATTTGTAACAATAGGTATGAGTTATTCATTGAGCATAGGAAGCAAGGGAGCAGAAGTCAAGGAAATCTGTGCATTTTTGGTTTTTGCAGGTAAAGAATTGGATTGTGATGGTATTTTGTAAGCTAGGCCAAACAAACAAAAGGAGGTTTAAGGATTATTGGTATGAGATTTATTTGGGACATATTGTGTTTGAAGGGTATTTAGCTATATGTCATGGATAATCTAATAAAATGTCCTGGGGTTAAGTGTCATGTCTTTACGTGTGAATATTCTGAAGAATCTAGTATCTATACACCATTTATATTTGTTAGTTGGTTGGTTCTTGCACTGGATAAAGTGAATTCTAGAGGAAATTTTCTGACTCTTTCAGTCAATAAATTCCCCCAGAGCTGTGAAGATACTTTTATTATTTTTGTGATTAGAATTGCCTTGAGTTGCCCATGTGTTCACATAAAGTAGCTTGTTTAATTACAATAGCATATTTATGGTGCTTCTTTTCTTGGCTTTCACCCCACCACCCCACATCCTCAAATCTACATTTTCCTGAATCTTTTTCTGCAGCATGCTCTCACTCTTTTTAAAGATATTGCTCATTAGGTGGATTGTAAAAGCCAGCCAAATGTCAAATCCAAGTTTGTTACACAAGTCGTTTGGAAGGTCAGAATGATCTCCACAAGTTGCATACCAGTAACTAACTCAATTTTTTATTTCCCCAAATGACTTTTCTTGTGAAATCTGGTTTTCACATCTTCCCATGCTTTTCCCTAATGGCCTCCTTGTATATTTCAAAAAATAACCAGGAAAACGTATTTTAGAAAAGTTATTGGCTTTTATTTTTCTTTGAACTCTTTTGGATTATTTCTTTGTATTACTTCACAGAGAAGAATTTTGCCTAGAGTGGGTGCTAAATAAGTATTTGTAGATGGTGCATAGAACTTAGTTGGTTTGAACTGAATGGGACCTTAGGGATCATCTAGTCCAAATTGTCTTTTTTATAGATGATGATACAAAAGTCTAGAGAACTGAAATGTCTTGGCCAAGCTCACACAGCTGGTTAGGTTCAGACCTGCTGCTATGCTAATAATGCTAGTCCTCTAATTATGTGCATAGCTAGACAGGTTCACAAAGCCACCATGGATCTCTTTTGATCCTTACGATTACCTGAGATAGGAAATACAGACATTATCAAATTTTTAGTTTCTTAATAGATGAGTAAATTGAGGCCCAGAAAAACCAAATCACATAGGTGTCAATCATTTATTCCACAAATATTAATTGATCCCCTGTTGTCTGTCTGGAACTGTTCTAGTTTTGCTCTAGATAGAAATAAAACAGACAAAGGCTCTGCCCTCCTTTTATGAGGGAGAAGAGAGGGAAAACACTATGATAAATAATAACTGAAACGAGTGGGCTTATCTCCTGACTCCAGTCCAGTGCTGTTTTGCTCAACATCTTTGTTAATTAACTAAAACAAATGAATGTTCTTACTGATTAATTCTCTTTTACTGAAGAGAAATAACCTTTTAAAAGAATTTATCCTGTAAGGAATGCAAGGCATTTCAGATGCAGCAATAAAAAGAGGGCTTCAGAGAGTTATATAATTTTATGTGCTCAAGAGAATATGGGAAAACATCAGTAAATGTTCCCTTTCTCTCCAGCTTTGAGATTTATGATTGGTCTGTTACAATAATAATAAGTGAATATTGGCGCAAGAAATATATTTGATTCAGTGGGTAACATTTGACAGCCTTAACTTGTGAAATGTAGAAAAGTTCTTACAGGAAGCTCCAGCAGAATATGTAATATATAAGAAGGTTTTCAGGGAACAGAAAAATAAAACCAAAGGAAACTGCTATCCAATCTGTTTCGTTAAATATGAAAATTAAAATGCCTTTACAAAATGCTTTCTCTTCCTCTCTCCTCTCAACAAACAAAATCTTTGGTAGGCTGCCTGAAATTGCTCATCAAAGGAAAAGACCACACTCAGATTTTAAATGGTTTCTCCTGAATGATGCAATTAATGCTAAAGGGAACATGTTGTCTCCTCAGCATTTGTAGGGTAAAACATTCATTGTACTTCCTGGTACTCTATTGAGCCTCTCCTTGGACTAAGATATTAGCCAGCAGAGAAATGGTTTGCTGCATTTGCTCACTCTTTTTTTTTTTTTTTAAAGATTTATTTATTTAATCACCCCTCCCCTCCCCTCCCCCGGTTGTCTGTTCTCTGTGTCTGTTTGCTGCGTCTTGTTTCTTTGTCTGCTTCTGTTGTCGTCAGCAGCATGGGAAGTGTGGGCATTTGCTCACTCTTGACCTCTGGTAATCAGAAGGATTTGTCTGATTAACTTGACAGGAACAATTCTCCCTTGGACTAAGCATGTGCCTGGGAAGTGTATACTTGAGTTCCTCTTACTCAGGTCCTGATTTGCTGACCTTGGCAGGCACGTCAAGGCTGACATCTCCTATTTGCAAAATAGAAATGTTACCTTATGATTGTTTAGGTTTTGAAACACATTGGAGTAATGCCACAGAGAATGATCTTTACTTAACTGTATTTGTTCTTACTACTCAACTTTTACAAGAATACGACCTTTTGAAAGATACTTATTGTTCATTTATTCACTCTCCAACTCACAGGTTTTATTCAGTAGGCATTAACTAAAGAGTTCCAATCTGTCAGAGGTAGTACTGGGAAAGCTCTGGTGTGGAGACAGAATAAGACATGGTGCCTATACTCAAGGGGCACTCTATCTTTCGTGGGGGGCTGGCAGGGAAATTCCTTCTGACAATAAAATGTGGTGAAGAGAGGCAAATGTAAAGTACAGTGGGAGCTCAGAAGAGGGTGATAAAAAATGCTCTTGCCTGTACCGTGAATTAAAGCCGTGCCTTTCAAACTACACGCTGGCAGAGACAAGGCATACCAGTAAGTGTTTGGATTGCTCTTGGCCTCTCCACTTCCCACAGAGGACTTTCCTCTTTGATTTATTTCATATATATGTATTTCTTATAAAATTGGTTTAGACTTTGGGATTTTATAGAAAAAAATACAGATAAGCCTATACATGTAAATTGTCTTTATTTAATACTCAGATAACACTGGCAGCAGGAGTCACTCTTCTCACCATTTTACAGCTGCAGAAACTATTTGTCTTTAAAAACTTTCACAATTTCGTGGTCAGTGGTGTGTTAAAATAGTGATCTTTATTTCTTTCTCTATGAAACCAAACTACTAAAGTATATTCACATTCATTATAGAGGGTCAGCAACTGGCACAGGGCATGATAAATATTTGTTGAATGAATGAATGATGGCAGAGACTAGATATAGTTGTTTAGAATAACTGGTGTTTAAAAAAACTTAGCATTTAGTTTATTAGCCTGAAAGTTAAAAAAGCTTTCTACCAATTGCAATAATAGATCTTGCAATGAGATCCTGAGTGATTCACTGATCCTCTTCCACTTTCAATTTAGTAGGTGATTTTTTAGGTTCCTTACACACGAAAGGTTTACTTATGCTTTTTGTTTTTCACTATTGGATGGTGAAACTGATTTTTCTTCATTTAATTAATTTCTAGGAAATTGCATAAATTAGTCTGCATATACTCAATTAATAGGTGATTCTTACCATTTGCAACATTTACTTTATATCTGTCATGTGGCACAATGGGAAAAACAAACAAACAAACCTTTTCTTCTAGAGTTGGAGAATATGGTTCAAATTCTGGGTCTGTTACAAACTAGCTGAGTATCCTTGGGCAAGTTTTTTTCCTTCTCTTGTTTTCAATTTTTGCTGGTATAAAATGGGTACACTAATCCCAGATGCCCTCCTCCGTTATTTCTGAGGATTAAAAGAAATGGTCCAGTTGAAAATGTGCTGTGAACTATAAAGTGCCACATAAATGAAGGTGCTTATTATTCACAGAGGCCTGGGTGTTTCAGACCATATGATTTTCTTCAAGAGTTGTTTGTTGATAGCTGATTAGCTTCCCTCTGACCCTGCGCCACCCTCTTTTTTTGAGGTCAGAAGAGATGGGGGATTGGCAAAGAAATAAAATGCTACAACTATCATGTGAACAAATCCTCTCTCCACTCAGCTCCTCTTTGGTTTCTCTATTCATATATTGTCTTAATCACAAGGCATAAATAAAGCAGCACCTTCCAACCTCACCTTCAGATTCTGGCACTTCAAGGGCCTCAGATCTCAAAAAAGACCACCATCCTCCCCTGCAGAATTTTATGTCAGGCTCATTTTTCCAATGCAAGATTTTATTGCCTCCTCAGAAAATAGAGGTGTTTTTTTTTTTTTTTTTAGCCTTTGGTATTTTTTGCTTTATTTTTAAAATGTCTTTAATGATCAGCAAAGAATATCACCTTCATGGCATTCCATCTTTATTGTCTCATATCAGTTTAACTTTCCTAATAAATTTCAAGGTAGAAGTCTCCCTGCCAGCACTATAAGCACTGCTGGTGCCTGGAACAGAACTGGACTCTTTTCCTTACCTCACAGCATCATTATAGACAATAAAAATTCTGGAAGCCGGATTTTGCAGGCAATTCTGATTTTGAAGATGATGCATAAGATACAGAAAAGTCCATTTTAGGCTCTGAGATGCTGACACCAGGAAAACTCCTTGTTCCAGATATAATAAGTCAATTTGACTCAGAAGACACTTGGAGGCATGATCTCCTTTGAGTATTAAAACAACAACAACAAAAGAAATACCCACCATTCTGCTTTAGGACAGAATTTAATACCTTTTTCTTTGTTTGAGGAAATTCTGATCATGGAACCAGACAACTAGGCTTCACTCCAGTTTTGCTACTTGCTAGTTGGGTGACAAAGGGACTGATATATGTTCATTTATAAAGTGTGGATTAAAAATACCTGCCTTATCCCTTCCCCGTGTGTTGTGAGTATTAAGTGAGAATTTCTGCATGTGCCTGATGTGTTCTGATTTTACAGCATTTTAATACTGGAAACGGGACATGTAGTCAAGAGCACAGGTTTTGGAGACAGCAATATGTGTCTGAATCCCACTTCCATTACTTCCTAGATTTATTAACTTGTACAATTTGCTTAAACTTGCTGAGTTTAGATTTCCTTGTCTTTAAAATGGGAATTGTAATACCAAAACGAAATGGATATTGGAAGGATTACATGATACAGGTGAAGTACTTAACTTGAACCCTGGCATGTGGAATGCACTCTATTAGTGGTTGCTAGTTTTGTCTTACTTGGTTCCTACCAATCTCTCTGAAGAACTAAGATCTTATTCAACTTTTTTTTCACTGTGAAACAGTAGGTGACCAGAAACCCAGAAAGATGAAGTTTCTTACTCTAGTGTAAAGGGTAGATCTGGGGCATGAGCTCAGGTTTCTGAACTCCAATAGGAATATTCTGTAAAGCAATTTATAAAGTTAGAGCCTGTGGCAAGTTAGTTGTTAGTCAAAATGAATCAGAATGAGGACTTGGGGTTTTCAACTCCCAATTTAGGAAGTGTCACCTTTACTTTGGAGACTAAGAATTCTTGAAATGATCACAAAACAGTCCCTGCCCTCAAGGCCAATCAGGAAGATAAAACATGGGTATATGCGACTATAAGCTAAGAAAAAGCTTTTTTGTCTTTTTAAAGAAATGTGGTGATTATGAAAAAGAAGAACCATGCCTAGTTTGGAGGATCAAGGAGAAAACTCACAAAAGAGGTAGTGAGTAGAACTTTGAGTATCAGAAGCCATGGAAAAGAGGAAGTGTATGCAATGAATGCCCTAGAGCAAAAAGATGATCATTTGCTCATAAGGTAGAGTCTAAGGTATTCATGTTTTTTTAAGCTTCAGTTTTCTTTTCAGGAAAGTGAGGATAGGCATGGTTCCCCAAATGGTTACTGTAAGACTTAAAAGAGCTGATGTGTGTTAAAATTGTTAAGCTCAAATGCCCCCTCTTTTTCTTTTTCATTCCTTCCCAACGACCACACCACAAGGCACAAGAGGGAGGGTGGTATTTTGGTCTATTAGATCCATTTTAAGGACTGTTGGTGGTACCAGCCTTTCCTTGTAGCTTAAAAATCAGCCTAACTCTAGTATCATTGGGCTGTTGTGAGTGGTGGGTAATAAAATTACCCTAAAACTTTTAAAATACTCTTTGCTCAACTGCAAGATGAGTTCAAAAGAGAAAATTCTTCTGAGTCATGGCTTCTCCATGAACTCACTCTGACAGGATCCTGTGATTGACTTTCCTCCACTTCTTAGTTTGCCAGAGCTTCAGTGGCAAATACTACACAACAGGTTGGCTTAAATAAGAATTAATTAACTCATGGTTTAGAAGTCCCAAATCAAGGCAAAGCCTGCTTTCCCTCAGAGTCTGTAGTGTTTTGGCGATGGCAGTCCTCTGTCACATGAACATGCCCTTGGTCTCTTCCTGTGCCTTTCTCTGGTGTCCTGAATCTGAATTTCCTCTCTTTATAAGGTCTAAATATGGCCACCCTAGGTGCAGGGGTAACAAAGATCAAGAGAATTAAAAGGGATAAAAATAATATCTTTTTAAAGAAATAATTTATAGTTTTTAAAATGCCCTCATGTCCCTTATCTGATTTTAGCACCATGCTAACAAAAGTTAGGGCATGTTCCTCTAATTTTATAGATGAGAAAAGTGAGATCCTGAGAGGTTAGGTGACTTTCCTAAGGCTATGCCACTGAAAAGTGACAGAGATAGTACTCAAGATCAGTTATTTTTTTAAACTTATTTTGACGTAAAGAAAAGTTGCATGAACAGTACAGTGATTTACTATATACCCTTCATCCAACTTTCCCTAATGTTAACATCCTATATAACCATAGACCAATTGTCAAAATTAAGAAATAAACCTTGGTACAATACTGTTTTAGTTTCCTAGGCTGCTCAAAGAAATACCATGAAATGGTTGACTGAAACAATGGGAATTTATTGGCTTATGGTTCTGAGGCTAAAAAAAAGTTCAAATCAAAGGGTGAAGGTGATGTTTTCTTCCAAAGATGAACTGCCAACAAACCTTGACTCCTCTGTCACATGGCAAGGCACTTGGTAGTGTATGCTGGTGTCTCCCTTCTCTTTCGGGTTCTGTTGATGTCCAGCCTCTTGCTTCCTGTTGCTTTCTCTATGTCTGTCTGAATTTCATTCTCTAATGAAGGAGTCCAGTAATAGGATTAAGACCCAGCCTTAGTGAGATGGGCCACATATTACCTGAAGTAACCTCAGCATAAGGTCCTACTTACAATGGGTTCACACACACAGGAACTGATTACATTTACGAACATGTTTTTCTGGGATACATACAGCTTAAAACTAACACACTTTACCCTCTGGACTCCAAAAAGACATGTTCTTTCTACATGCAAAACACATTCATTCCATTACAATATCCCAAAAGCCTTGAGTCATTTCAGAAACAATGCTTAGTACAAAACCAGTGTGGTTGTGGTCTGTCCTGGGGCAAATTCCCCTACATATGTGGACCTGTGAAACCTAGAGTACAAGTTATCTGCTTCTGACATACAATGGAGAGACAGGCATAAGATAAACATTTCCATTTCCATAGAGAGAAATTGGAAGGAAAGCAGGGGCTACAGATGCCAAACAATTCCAAAACCCTGTAGGGCATTCTCCATTAGATTTTGAGGTCTGGGAGGAATTTATGCAATGACATTTTGTCCTCCAAGCCTGATGAAGTGGCAGCCCCACTGCTTCCAAGTGCTTGCCCCAGTGGGCTTGCTCTCTTTGAACACTGGGGTAAAAGTTCCATCCTTTCCAAGCGTCGGGATGGTGACCACATCTCCACAAATGATGTGGCACAGGCTCCACCCTCTCAGAACACTGGGATGGCAGTATACGTCATGAACAATGGGGTGGAAGGCCCATCCTCTCTAAGTGCTTGGTCAGACTCAACCTTTCCATGCACATGGTGGGTCCTATTTTTTAGCCCAAGGAGATATCTTCTGCCCAAACCTCAGCTTCCATGATTCTGCCCCTGAAGTTATTCTTCCTTCAATTAGTCCCTACTCTGTCCCTTTTAATCCAGGCTGGCAGTGGTTTCATTCATATAAATTGAACAAAAAAGCTTGTCAGTTTTGCATATAGTTCACAGGGTCCAAACCATCAGACAAAAGAGCTTTCCACAGATCCTTCCTGGATAATTGCATCTCTAGTCCTGGCTTGCACTGAAATGGCTGACTGAATCCATGTTCAGTTAAAACTTTACATGGAATACTATTATCTGGGCACTCACTTTCCATGAGCACTACTTTTTCTGAACCTTCGATTTTTGGTTTCTTTGTGCCCAGGGGAATCGGTTTTCAGCTTAGCCCTTTCTTCTCATTTCATTGTAAACTGCAAGGAGAAACCAGGATGCACTTTCTACCTTTAGGTTGGACATCTCCTCAGCTAAATATTCAAGCTCATCATTTTGAATCTCTTCCTTCCATGCAACGTCAGAACTCAATTTTGCCAGATTTTCTGCCAATTTAAAACAAGGATTGCTTTTCCTCCAGCTTCCAATAACAAATTCATCGTTTCTGCCTAAGTTTCATCAGAAATACCTCTAAGAAATACCAAGTCTCTTCAAAGAAATTAGGCCTTTTCTATCAAACACCTTATAATTCTTCCAGTCTCTACCCAGTACACAATTCCAAAGATGTTAAAAATCTATTTTAGTTTCCTACCCTATCAAACAAATACCATGAAATAGTTAACTTAAACAGTTGAAATTTATTAACTTACGGTTCTGAGGCTAAAAGAAAGTCCAACTTAAGGTATCAAGCCAATACTTTCTCCCTGAAGACTGCCATTCTGGGGCTGGCTGCCAGCAATCCTGAACTTGTCTGTCACATGGCAAGGCACATGGTGACATCTCCTGGTCTCTCCCTTCTCTTCTGGGTTCTGTTGATGCCTAGACTCTTGCTTCATGTTGCTTTCTCTTTGACTGTCTGAATTTCATTCTCTTATGAAGGAGTAGAGTGACAGGATTAAGACCCAACCTGATTGAGGTGGGCCACACCTTAACTGAAATAACCTCATTAAAAGGTTCTCCTTATAATGGTTTGTACCCACAAGAATTGATTATACTTAAGAAGATGTTTTTTTCTGGAGTACTTACAGCTTAAAAACCATAAAAAATACTATTGAATTAAGTACAGATTTTATGCAGTTTTCACCAGTTTTTCCACTAATGCCTCTTTCCTTTCCCAGGATCCAATTCTTTTAGTCCCACATTACTTTTAGTTCCCATGTACCTTAGTCTTCTATAATTTGGTACAATACCTCAATTTTTCCTTGACTTTAATTATCTTGACATTTTAGGAAAGTACTGATGACTTATTTTACTATGTAGAATGTCCCACAATTTGGGTTTGTCTGATGTTTTTTCGTGATTATATTTGCATCTGCATTATTGGGGAAGACACCACAGATGTGCAATGTGCCCTTCTTAGTTACATTAGGTTAAAATGTGTTATTGGTGATTGCGAACTTCTCTTTGTTAAGGTGACATATGCCAGGTTTCTCTATCATAAATGTACTATTTTCACCTTTGTAATTACTAAATGTAATTTAAGATAGTTTGAGTCTAAACAAATATCCTGTTTCTGTTTAATTTTACTCACTAATTTTAGCATTATTTGGGTGAATCTTGCTTACTGTCTGTTTGATAAAGGATGCCAAGATATTATACCAGGAATGGATTGGCTTTTACCACGGAGATTTATTAACTTGTAAGCTTACAGTCCTGAGGCTATGAAAATTCCCAAATCAAGACTTCATCAAATGATGCTTTTCTCCCCAAGAACTGGCTTCTGTTGGCCCTGGATTCCTGTCATGTGGCAGGGCAAAATGGCAGCATCTGCTGGTCTCTCTCTTCTCCTTCAGGCTCCATTGCTCTTAACTTCTGGCTGCCTCCAGCTTTCTCTCTTCTGCTGTGGTCTTCTCTCTGCTCTTGTGGCTTTCTCTCTCCTGGGTTCCTTTGATTTCAGGTTCTGGATTCCTGGACATTCTCTCTCAGCTTCCGGAGATTTCTCTCTGTCTTTGCAACCTTTTTTCTCTGTTTATTGTATATTGATCCTGTTTATAAAGGACTCCACTAAAAAGAAAAAGACCCACCCTGGGTTATGCTGTCCTGAAGTAATCTAATCAAATGGCTCGTAACTGAAGTAGTTTAGTCAAAGCATCCACCTACAGTAGGTTCAAACCCACAGGTACAGATTAATTTAAGAACATATTTTTCTGGGGTCCACAAAAGGCTCAAACTACCACACTGTCATTATTATTGTGATGTCCCAATGGTGATTCTTCTGTTTTCCTCGTTTCTTCTACGTTTATTAAGTCAGATTATTCTGTAGGGAAGATTGTTCCTTCATTACCTTCTAAATTTAGTGTTAATTCCTAGTGCTTTGCAATTTTCACTAAAGCACAGATGAAGGTGAAAGTGAAAGAGCTTGGGCCACTGTGAAAGTATGACTGTTTCACATGTGAAGTGGAAAAGGGGAGGGCATAACTTTACTCATTTCACAAATATTGATTGAACACTTATTTCTATAAGGATACTGTATGAGGTACTGTGGAGAAAAGAGAAATTCATTAAAAAAAAATTCCAAGGAGGCTGATAAAGCAAAGATAAATACTTTAGGTACTGTTTATAAAAGGGATAATGAGTCTTAACTGAGTACTGAACTGAAAAATGATTACATTGATGATTATTTCAATAAGTGTATCATTAAGCAGTTGTCAAGCCCTCAGTGTAAGTTCAGCTCTGTATAGCATTGAACATCCCCAACCGGATGATCATGATGTATGTGCAGATCTTAGTTAATGTCTTAGTTTGTAGGGTTATAAGCCTGATGCCTCTTTCTTGTAATTTGTAGAGAAAAGAACCTGAGTAGAACATAATCATTTTGACTGCTTTGGGACTCAGGCTTCTTCCCAGCCTGGAAGAGATTATGAAGCTTCAGAGAATCCAAGAACTGTTCTTCATTTAAGAAATGGGGAATTATATATAGTACCTGAAAAAATTAGACTTCTATTCTTGGAACTTTCCTTGTTAATAGGTAACTGCAACAGATTTACCTAAAAGTCCAGAAAAAGAGTTGTTCTGGTCAAAAAGTTCCAGACCTTAGCCTGCTATTTTAAACAATAATCAATAAAACTAATATTCCCTTGGTGTGACATGTAATGGGATGCAACTAGGGGCATATGTAGATTCTCCTTGGGCAAGTGAGTGGTTTACTACTGAGGAATTATCTGCTATTCAGGCAGAATTAGGATAAGCTCATGATGAATGTCGATGTGGAGAGAACCAATTTCCATTACACTAATATGATTATAAAAGGAAAAAAATCTTCCTAACAGTAGAGTTTATTCCAGTTTATACAGGCTTTCATTTACATTCTTACTCAAATGCAGGTAGTTTTAGATGCAAGTAATAACCTTCATTTTAGAGATGAGGAAAGTGAAGTACAGTGACATTATGTCATTTTCACTAACAAGGAGGTAGTTTTAGATCTTGGACCCAAATCTTCTGATTCTAGAGTGTATATGCACTCTCTCTCTCTATATATATTATATATATATATTTCCTTATATATATATATATATATATATATATTTTTTTTTTTACCTTATTCCATGTTGCCTCTGGTCATTGGTATTCCTAAAATTCTTCACCACTCTAAGTAAAGTATGTCTTACTTCAGTCATTAAAGTTCAGAATTATGCTTTTGGTCATAACTTAATCACCAATGGTATCACTCTCCATGCTCAAAAATATCCTGATTTGGTCTAGAGATAATATCACCCTGTATATGGGAAAGCTTAGGAATTTTCCATCTTGGGCTTCAATCTTTAAACTGATGTAAGTTTTACTAAGGATTTCACTAATGAACTACCCAAATGTTAAAAACTAATGTTTAGGGAAGCAGCTGTGGTTCAATCAGCTGGGCTCCTGTCTACCATATGGGAGGCTCTGGTTTCACGTCCCAGGGCCTCCTTGTAAAGGCAAAAGCTGGCCTGTGCACTGTGGAGAACTGACGGCCCAAGCGCCATGGAGAGCTGCAGCAAGATGGCACAACAAAAGGGAGACAAGCAGATACAGAAAAAATGCACAGCAAATGGACAGAGAAGAGACAGCAAAAGGAAAAAGCTGCAAGTGGGGGAATAAATAAATAAAAATAAATCCTTAAAAAAAAAACAAGCAAAAAACTGTGTAAATATACTGTGATGCATGCCAATGTTGGAATAGAATGTAGACATATTTGTATGTATATGTGATATGTGTATACATGTATATATATATGTTTTCATTCATATATCTGTACATACATATGAATGTGTACATATATATTTATGTGTACATAAATATATATGTATAATAATGTTTAATGGCCTGGTATAAAAACTCACAAAAAGGCAAACATAAAAATTTGATCCTAATTGGATATGTTTGTTTATGTCCAGGTAATGAGATTACAGGTGATATTCATTTCTGTTTCTGTTACTTGTTTCTGGATTAGCCAAATGGTCTACAATGAGCAGGTACAAAATTTATAACCACAAAAAGTTTTAAAAATCTCACATTTAGGGTTATGGGGAGTCTTTCAACATGAGAATGTGAAATCTCAACCCTGAAGGAAATGAAACCACATAGACAGGATTCCAACAACATGAAAACAATCCTTCTCACAAGTAGAGCCTTACCATATCCAAGCACTTTCTGATTATATTTTTAAAATTTAAACTTGAAAAGAATCTTCAGTTAGTAAAGTACCTCCTCCATTTTGCAGTGGAAGCTGCAATGCAGCTATAGAGTAAATGAGGCCGATCTGGGACCCTGGAGGGCATCCTGTGTGATTTGCTCCACCATGCGACTCTTGTACTTATCCTCTCACAGCTTTGAAAATTAAAAGTCAGACATTGAGTTTTAACTAATTCTTTTACTTGTGCTGCTAAGCAATCATTTTTTTTGAGTAGGGAAGGGAAAGCATGACAGTATAACACAGTAGAAACTAAGAGAAGTTTCCATTTTCTTTAAAGTAACCATTTAGCCAGTTTGAAATTTCTACTCAAGCCATTCAAAAGAATACTGACTAGGACCTAGAGATGTATATTTTAAGCTTCAATTGGTTGTGAATGTGCCATGTAACTTTTGGCAATTTGTTTTCCCCCGTTAGTCCTCAGTTTCTCCATCTGCAAAATGAAAACTTTTAACTGGATCATTTCCATGGTTTTCTCTGGCTCTGGTTGTGTGTTTCCATGACTCTGAGCTTCTTGGGAAAGACTGAATTCCAAAGTGTATTCCAGACCCACCCTGTCTAACCTGGGCTCTCCTTTCCTTTGCATTTGGAATGAGCCCAAAGAAAAGGTCATTTTTGCAGACATCTTGAGGTTGTGCTCCAATGTCCTCATTAAATAACAGGAGCCCAGGCTGGCAGACCCAGGGGAATATTCACTCCAGGAGAAAAGGGCCAAGTCATTACTGGAACCCTATCATCAGAGCTGTAAACACAGGCATTCATTCGTGGGCTTTAGCTGAAAGCCTATTTTCTCTCACTCTCTCTCCTTGTACAGGTTCTGTTTGTCAAATGCGTGTAACTCTTATGATAAGTCACCAAAGGCGGGAAGGGAGAGAAAGAAAGAAAGAAAATTACAATGGTAAATAGGCTCTGAACAGCAAAAGATCAAAATAGACAGCCTCTGGCTTTACTGGATGAGTCACTGCAGCAGCCCAGACCGCAAAAACAACGTGGCTTCTCTACTTAGCAGCAGTCTTCCTGTCTGGAAAGGAAACACTGCTGTGATTGGAGATATTGGCCATTTTACAGACTTCAAAGCAACTTTACAAGCAACTGAACAGACAAGAGGGAGACCAGGTAAAACAAATTTTCCAAGTGTTTGTCTGTACAACCAGCTACTCAATATTGATATGAAGCTTCAAGGAAATGTTTTTATCTCTAGCCAAAGCTATTTTCCAGACTGGTCATCTTCCATTCCAGTGTAATGCATCTATTTTTTCCTCAAGTAATACAAGTTATTTTTCTGGCTGAGACATGGTTTCCATTCAACAAATATCTACTAGCCAGGCACTGAGTTGAGCACTATGGGGCTAGAGTGAAAATAAATAGGAGGATTGTCTAATGGGGAATGGGGATAAGTACACACATCTCTATATCACAAAAGGAAATATATGCTGAAAACAGGAAAAACACCCAATCATGAGGGTTTGAAGGAAAGAGAGGTGGACCTTAATGAATGAGTTGCAAGACTGGGAGACTGCTATGTAAAGAAAGATCTGTGAGTATTTACAATATAACAATGAGTCTGAGTTTAATTTGGAGTGTAGTGTACAAATAAGGGAGTAGAAGAAATAAAATTCAAAGGAGAGATTGGGACAAGATCTGGAAGTGGTTTGAATGCCAAGGTGAAGGTATTGGGCCTTATCCTTATTATGATGTGGATATGAAGAAAGGGAGAAGAAGTGACATTATCGAATGATTGCCGTGACTACTGTGGGGAGGAAATAAAATGAAGGAGATACAAGATCCAGGAAAGTTAGTAAGGAGATCATTGTCGCAGTTCAGGGAAGAATTAAATTATGGCCTCTGACCTAGAGCATTGCCTCTGCGGTTTATAGAAGTGAGAGTGGGCCTGTAAGGATTAAGTTAATTTATCTGAACTTCTGGAGTAGTCAGTAAGGACATAAATATAAAAATGTTCACCATCACAGAATGATATAGTAACTACTGAAGCATTTAGCTGAGTTGTCTGAATTTCTGAAGGCTGTGACCAACTCAGGTTGCTGCAAACAAAGAAAGGGTTGCTGATGTCATAGAATTACATACCCTGTAGGCTTTATTTGCTGCTTGCATTTTGAATGCTGTAGATTGGCTACTCTATCAATATTTTCTTTCTAGCCTATGATTTTAAGAAATACTCTTGGAGTTTAGAAGGTAGTAGTGCTTGCAAAGAAGGGCATCCATCTACCTGTCAAATGACTCCTTTTTCCTATCCGATATTGGGTAAATGACCTGTCCTCTCTGGACCTTCGTTTCCTCATCTGTACAAGGAGCATGTTATGGTAGCCAATGTGTGAGGCCCTTTCCAGTTCTATCAGTTGAGAATGTTTTCTTTAGAACGAACAGTCTCCATTACTGATGTTGGCTTTCACAAAACGGACCCATCCCATTGAACCCTCTTAACAGCTCTAGGTATAAGTAGTGCAGGTATAACTATTTGAAACACAATTTCCAGATGTATTAATAGAGACACATAGAAGAAAGCAATTTTCCCAAGGATACACAGTGATTTAATACTATAATCAGGATGAGAACCTTGGCCACTTGCTTCCTGGCCCAGTACTCTTCCCAGTCTACCATGCTACATGATGCCTAAGAAGGGTCAGTGAAGTATATTGCAGGAAATATGTTCAGTTCCCCATGATTGTTCCTGAATGTCCTGCATTCTCATTGCTTGCCCTGAGTATAACTGGGTCAGCAGAAAGGGATTTTTTTTTCAGCATCACTTACTTCCTTTTTTTTTGTTGTTTAAAGATTTATTTATTTATTTATTTCCCCTTCCCCCCCACCCCAGTCATCTGTTCTCTGTGTCTATTTGCTGCATCATCTTCTTTGTCCAATTCTGTTGTTGTCAGCGGCACGGGAATCTGTGTTTCTTTCTGTTGCATCATCTTGTTGTATCAGCTCTCTGTGTGGGTGGCACCATTCTTAGGCAGGCTGCACTTTCTTTCGTGCTGGGCGGCTCTCCTTACGGGGCACACTCCTTGCTCGTGGGGCTCCCCTTCGCGGGGGACACCCCTGCGTGGCAGGGCACTCCTTGTGCGCATCAGCACTGTGCATGGGCCAGCTCCACATGGGTCAAGAAGGCCCGGGATTTGAACCATGGACCTCCCATGTAGTAGACGGACGCCCTAACCACTGGGCCAAGTCTGCTTCCCATCATGTACTTCTTAAAGACCTTTCTTTAAAAATCACCTCCTTTCTTTGGGAAGTATGCAGACATAAAACTCTTCATCATTCTTCATGGTCAGTATACCCATGACCAGCTACAGGGGGCTGTACCCTAGGAAATGGCTAGCAGGTTGAGGCTGGTCCATCTACATTCCCAGTCTTGGGTCCCTGTGGCTATAACTTCACAGAAACTCTGGGTTGAAAGTGACCGTAGGGTGCCACAATCAAATGCTCTTTATAGTGCTTGATCCTTTCAATAATGGTTCTAAAGTTTGTCTAGCACCTTCCTGAATTATGGTATTGCTCCTGAATCTCTGACCTGTTTTGTAAACTGTCTCTTGACATATTCACATGACTGTCCCATAGTCAGCTCACTTTCAAGATGACTGAAGTAAAATCTATTATGTTCCTCAAATGCTTCTGTTTTCTTCTCAAATTGCATTGCCATCCTATCCAGTCCATCAAGCTAAAACTTGGTCCTTTTAAATTCATTTCTCTTCTGTATTTGGCAAATTATGCTACCTCTGAAATATCTCTTTGATCCACCCTGTTTTGTAAACACTTTACCATCCCCTTCAGGCCCTATAAAGCTTCCTAACGGATTTCACAGAGCCTTTAATAGACAAATATGAAAATTAAACTTCTGAGCAGGAATATAGGAAGCATTACACGAAGTAATTGGCCATAGGATGTTTTTTTCCCCCAGAGTATCTTCTATGGAATGCACTTTGGGAAATGCTAGTCTATCCATTTCAGATGAATTGTAATCCCTTATCCTTGTCACAACCCCACCCTTTGCCATTGCACTTGTTATTTCCTCTGCTTAGAATGTTCTTCCTGACTCCTGCCATCTGGGGATATCCTACACATGTTTTATGGCCCAATTCAAAAGTCTTTTACTCTGTGAAACTTTCTTTGACCCCATGTCCAAGAATAACCCCTGAGCTCTCAGAGAACTGTATACCTGCATCTATTACAACATTTGAAATATAATCTAGATGTGGTATGTACTTATACAAACCTCAACAAAATTCTGAGCTCTGTATTTACAGATCTATTTTTCTTAGATCTGTGTCACTAGATTCTAGAATGGTGACTCTGTCCTTTCTTGTTTTCTTCAACATTGGTTAGGTGATTTATGGTTGATACTTGAACTTCTTGCAACGACTGAGCTTATACTAGTACAGTGACCTCCAACCTCTTCACCTCCCTCACTACTACCTAAGCAAAGATAGGAACCAGTGGGAAGTTTGCTGGGATGTGAACATGAATTTCCAAAGGAAGATGGGGCAAGTACATTGGCAATTACAGCACAATGTCATTAAGGGAAAGGGTTTCTGGGAAAGAAGAGACACTTCTGGAAAAAAGACATTGGAGGAAGCTTCCTGAAGCTTCAAGATCAAACCTCTTTATTTACTAAGCACTCACTCTGTGGAGTACATTGTGTTTAGACCTGTGTGGACAGATGAGCCAAGCTCATAACTGCCTGCATGGAGCTTTCAGTTAGTAGTTATATTGTGTAAGACTCCTGGCTCCCAAGAAAAGAAAGCAACCCTGCTAGCTGAAGCAAAAAAGAGAAGTCTATTTTAGGAATGTGGGGATATCAGAAACTAAGGTATGAGAAGCAGCTAGGTCTAAAATTGAGCTGGAACCAGAGGATTACGCACCATAGGGAGTCCAGGAAGTGGTCCAGCCTTTGCCCTTACTCTCTTTGTGTGCCTGTTTTAATCTGTTTTTTTTTTTTTTTTTTGCTATAGGCCAGTATTCTCAGGGTTTCCAGCTATTAGGAATTCAGAAAGCTATGTGTCAGGAATGTGGCTAGCACTGAAAAACACATCTAGAATGGAAATATCTGCTCTCAGCTCAAGCTCTGCCCTCTGCCCTGGCAGAGATGACTTGGATACATCATTTCCCTAACCCATCTGTGAGAGGAGAGATTTGACTAGCTCAAATAACAGCTTGGATGGTCTATCTTGACAAGTTCTGCCTTAAATCATTTTCGAACTTGGGGGGATATAAATAAATATAAAACTTCTTAGCAAGTAATGATGCTTTGGGAAATTCTTTTACAACTCTAGATTCCAATACACTTGGTCAGGTAATAAAACCTATTTTGGCAAATCAAAACCACAGTGAGATACCACTTCACATCCACTAGGCCGACTGTTATTAAAAATGTGGAAAATAGCAACTATTGAGGAGGATGTGGAGACATTGAAACCCTTGTGCCTTGCTAGTGGACATATAAAACAGTGCAGCCACTGTGGAAAACAGTTTGGCAGTTTCTCAAAAAGTTTAGCATAGAATTGCCATTCCTCCTGGTAATTTTACTCCTGGAGAAATTTACCCCAAAGAATTGAAATCAGGGACTAAACAGATACTAGTAAATGAATATTTATAGCAAAATTATTCACAATTGCCAATGAAAAAACCCAGTTGTCCATCAAAAGATGAATGGCTAAACCAAATGTGGTATATACATACAATGGGATATTATCTAGCTATTAAAAGAAATGACGTGAAGATAAATGCTAAACATAGGTGAATCCTGAAAACATCTGGGTAAGTGAAATAAGCCAGACATAAGAGAACAAATATTGCATGATTCCTCTTATATGTAATATCTATAATAAGCAAATTCATAGAGTCTGAAAGTAGATTAGAGGTCACCATGTCGGCGGGAGAGGGAATGGGAAGTTATTCTTTAATGGGTACAAAGTTTCTGTTTGGGAAAATGAAAAGGTTTTGGTAATGGGTGGTGGTGATAGTAGCACGACACTGTAAATGTGATTAATGCCACTGACTTGTACAGTTAAAAATGGTTAAAATGGAAATATGATATATATTACAGTAAAAATAAATTTATAAAAGCCTGTTTCATTAGAATGATTGTGCATAAGATTTATCTCTTACTTGTAATCCTTTTCTGCCTGGGACTATTTTGGGCCTCTTTCATAAACTCTGCCTTCTTCCTTCTTCTCTGTTCAGACACAGGTTACATTTCTGCCATGCCTCCCAATTGCACTGCAACCCCTGGATCAGGCTTCACCAAGGGTATTTTGTTTTTTGAAATATTATACTTGCCAAAGTGTCTTCCAATATCCTAAAATAACTCTATAACTCAAGTTGGGGAACAGTCTGTGCATCTCCCATCTGTGCAATAATCACGCCTCCCTGTGCACAATACTCCAGGGTTTACAGAGTGTTTCCTCCTCTTATTGATCTCCACAACAATCATCACCCATTCAGCAATCTTTCTTAAGGGCCTAAAATGTACAGGTGCAGAGATACAATTTTGAACAAAATAGACATGATCCCTTCCCTGCTGGAGCTGAAAGTCTGGAGAGACAGAGGTCATATTTTTATTCCTATTTTAAGAAAAAGTGATTAAGGGGAAGTGATTTGTTCCAGGTTGAGGCGAGAGCTGAGCCTTTAACCTGGACTCCCTGTTCCCAACTCAGGACTCTATAACTTCGCTACCTTTCTGCCTCCCAACTCTGAGAAATCCCTCTGCATGCTCTCCCTTAGCAGTTAACTGGGAAAGGAAACAAAAAAAGCTAAAGCCAATGAAAATTTCAATGTGGCAAGTAGAAGAGCCAAAAGTAGCAAAATTAAGAAAACAACAAAATAAACCAGATGAAGCCTCCAAGGTTGGGGAAAGAGAGGGTGGAGAGTGTCCCAAACCAAAACAACTAGCAACACCCACTTAAAAAAAAAGGATATTTTTCTCTGAAAGCTAGAACCCAGCAGGGTGTCCTTAAATTGTACAAAACAGTGTTTGATGTGAGCATCCAGTCCAGCTGTGAACAGAACTCGGCTTTCATGTCTTCCATGCGGCTCTCATCAACTAGTTGAATTGGACCAAATGTGAACATGACTTTGCCTCTTGCTTTTTGAAGAATGATCAATGGGAACTCAGTAGGGTGACAAGTGGGAGTGGGGTGAACTGGAAGAAGGAGGAGGCTGCTTTTCATAGAGATGTCCTCCACGCATACAACGCTTTCTGCCTGCCTCTGCCAAGCCAGTGTGCTCCTCCTTTTCCTGCTATCTCTGTATGTGTCAAGTACAGGCCTTGGCTGATGGTTGGTGGCAAGGATGATATTATCCTTCTTTTTCCTGAGCTGTAATAAGAGCTTTTTAAAATGTAAATCAAATAAACATTTACACTTACCTCAATGACCTTCCGTCTTCAAACTAGAAGATGTAACCCAGATTGTGAACAAAGGCCAAAGCAGAAAAAAAAGAGAGAATTCTCAGACAATCATGAATGGGTTCAATAGAACATAATTCCTCCTTAAGTGGAGGGAGACATATATGTAAACCACAATTCCATAAGAATATAAAAAAAGTCACATGCAAATTTTATGAAAGCCTAGAGGAGAAAGTGACCAAAACTACCTTGGGTGATTCAGAAATTTGCTAAGTTGAAAAGTGCAGTTGGAATTAAGGGGAGAAGAGAAGGCAATGAAAACAAAGTCCATGAAAGAAAAGATTTGCAAGGGTGGAAGTGTTTGGTGTATTCAGGGAATATTTGATGAGATGCTGCTTGTGGTTCTGGTAAGAAAACACTTTGTGTAGTGAGATAAAGTAGAAGATTGCTCGGGTTTTGAGACCAGGATAAGCTACTTCAGCCAACTAATCTCAGCAGTTTATGAGAGTAGATTTTCATGTCTAGCATACTTCTCAGCCTATTGCAGATTGATAGGTGGGTGATACTCTAGGGTCAGGAGCCAGGAGTCCAAGTAGATGGGGAAGGAGAATGGGGATAGTGCATACATAAGGAGGTTTTAAGGGTGAGGCTTGGAAGTTGTGTACTTCACTCTTGCTCACATTCCTTTGTCCAAATGCTAGCCACATAGCCACACTTAACTGCAAAGGAGGCTGGGAATTAGAAGCTAAGGAAAGAGCACATAAATGTTGAGCAGAGCAGTCTCTACCACTGCTAAAAATCTGGAGAAGAGGAGGATGGAGAGAATAAGGACATTTACTCACCTGATGGAACTAGAGGAAGTCTAGAAGCTTCCCTAGATGGAAAGCATGTGATGAAGGAAGCAGGGAGGGCTGTGGGTGAGAGGTTCTCCATGGCCAGCTCCTCAGATGGGAAGAAGGTGGAAGATACCAACTGGAAGGTGCATCACTGAGGTGTCAAAATTCTGCTCTAGTCCTGAGAAAATGGACAAGGAATTATTTCAGTCTCAGTCCTTAAATGGGAACAAAAAGAAATTCAGCCAAGTAGACAACTTACAGTCCCAACATTTATAGAGCACCATGTGGTTTATGCTATGCTCTCCTGCGAAGTTCTCAACTGATCCTCACAATAACCCTGGGAGGAGGACCTGGTTGAGAATAATCTTCCACATTTTAGAAGTGAAGAAGCCAATGCCCAGCGAGGTTAAACTACTTGCATGGTGTTACCCAACAAGTAGGAGGTGGATCTGCAGCTCAAACCCCACACTGTGTTTTTTCCACAATTCCTTAAATCCTTATCTGCATGGGGGAGATGCCAACCACATTTTGGGATGCCAACCCAGATCCAGTCCTGGACGTAAAGCCAGGATCCTGGGGCAGGCCCCCTTGATCACCTGCCCTTCTATCTGCATGACTTTTGGAGTCAGTGAGACAACCCCTTGCTCAGAGAGCATGTACGTGTTAGCTGTCAAAGAGCGCATGCAGCATCTGACAGCCCTAATATCACTGTTTGTATTATCAGACAATTACCAGCCGAGCTCGTATTCATAATTTGACTAACAACTCGCGACAATGATTATTTTTCCTTTCCTGGCAAAACAAATATAGCAGCATTTTCTTTTCAGCATCAGCGCTGATGCTCCTTGGCATTCTATCAGCTGAAGGATTTAAAAAAAAAAAAAAATGTTAGTCGTACTCCCCCACATCTCACTAACTTTACAGTCCTCCATGGCATCTGTGTGCAGTGAACTGAGCTGTTGAGACTAAATGTAATTTGCAATCAAGCTTCTGTTAACATGGAAATGTACCGGCTGGTCTGCTGCAATATGGGTTCTCATTCTGTCTAGCATATGGTTGCATTAAATCCAGTCTCCAGAATGTCTCTTGTTACCACATTGTCAATCCGTGCAGAGCAGAGAACCCTAAAAAACCATTAAAGGAACATATTTTTGGAATTGGCTCTTCTATTGGATCTTGACAAGAGCTGTCCAAAGACATACTTGGCTACTTGAAATGAACTAGCCCTGTCAGATCTATGCACACATACACACAGAGACACACAGTAAACTTGTGTTTGATGTGCTGTACTTGCAAGTATTAGAATTGCACTGGAGGACAAAGAAAAAGGAGAAGGTGAGCTCAGCTCTACTGGTCACATTAGAGACTGATTTTTTCCTTGCTATTTCAATATTCAAGGAGTCCCAGACTATCAGAGTAGGACAGGACATTAATAGTTCTTGCAGCTAAAAGTATAGGTTCTGGAGTTGGATGAACATGAGCTTGAATCCTGACCCCATTTTCCCCTAGTTTGATGACCTTGGGCACATTCTGAAGGTTTGTGTGCTTCAGTTTCTTTATCTGTGAAATGGAATGTAATGAGTGCTTCACAATTTAGGGTGTTGTGGGGGATTAAATTCCTAAGTATTGTACCTAATTCAATAAATAATGCTCATTAGTATTAATTACCTCTTTCTTACCACTCCCATTCCCAAATCTATGCTTAAATGTCTTCTACAACATCACCCACTACTGGTCTTCTCTTCTGGTCTTGCACACATCTGGTGTCAGAGATGTCAGTTTCTTCTAAGATAACCAGTCTCTTCTATACAACTCTATTAAAGTTATTCTTGTGATGGTTAAGTTCATGAGTCAACTTGTCTATTTTATGGTAACCACATGTTCAATCAAGCAAGTTCTGGCCTGATTGTTACTGTGAAGGTATTTCACTGATAGAGTTACATGCATAGTAAGTTGATACCATCTATGGCTGATTGCATCTACAATCAACAAAGAAGATTGCATTCAGAAATCATTTGGAGGTCACAAAGCCATTACTGAAGATTGCAGAAGTTAGAAAAAAGAATCCCTTCTTCTAGGTTCAGCCAGGTTCTCCTTCAGAATTTAACCTCACTTTGATCAGATTTTCTAACTTGTGCTATGGAATTCAGACTTGCCAATCCCCATGGTGGCATGAGACAATTCCTATAATAAGTTGCATATATAATAACATATATGATAGCACATGTAATAATACATATAATAGAAATGGTAATAGAAATAGAAATACATATATAGACTCTCTCTGTTTCTTGAACCCCCCTTGTTCTTCACCTCTCCTCATATGAACTCCTCCTGGCCTGGCCCCTCTTCTTGGAATTGCTTGGGTCTGTCCAGACCTCTCTTGATGTTGGCAGCCTGGCCGATGGACTAAACATGGTGCTGTTTCACCAGCCTGCCCCTACCTGGTGATGAGTAAGGATTTTCCTGATCACTTCAATGCAACTTGAAAGTAGACCTGTGTACAAGTGCAACAAGCTTTATAAAATAGATGGAAAATTCACAAACAGTGGTTCTCAATAGATCATTTAGTACTTTAAACTAAATGAGGCGAAGAGCATAATCCTTTAAAGGGACAGGTCTCTGTAGCATCATTTGTGCAGAGAAGTCATTTTAAAGGGGGTAACTGCCCCTGTTGTGCAAGTTTTCTGTAAATCTGAAGTTTTGTAGGTTTTATTAGATGTGATCCAAGCAGAAAATACATACACAGAAAGTGTACTAGACACCAAGGTGGTGGAACACAATGTGTCTCCAATAATTGAAGAGTACATTGGAGGTTCAGGACAAGATGGGAAAAAAATATTTTATTTATTCACTCACCCATCCATTTGTTCATTTGCTTAACAACTTTTATGTTCAAGACATCAGCTCGGCACCACAGTGGTAAAGAGGCTGGCAGACATGTTAAGGCCAACTAATACCTGGTGTGCTGTGAGGTACATCAGTGTCAAGAGCAGGTGTTCTGGGGGTTCATGAACCAGCCAATCCAACCTCGTGTAGCTAAAAAATCAGAAATGGATAAAAATACATGCAAATAATTGCATTGGAATGGGATGAGTGTGATATTAAAATGTTGTACAAAATACTCTGAGATTTTTGAGGAGATAATTTTTTCAACATATATTTATTGAGCACCCAAAATGTGCTGTATCTACAATGAGGAACAAAACAGACAGCCTTTGAACTTTATCAGTGTTACAGAATGCATGTGCATAGACGGACTTTAAAAAAACAAATACCCACCCTTTCCACTCTATCTATCTATCTATCTATCTATCTATCTATCTATCTATCTATCTATCTATCTACTTATCTATCTATCTATCTATCTATCTATCTATCTATCTATCCATCCATCCATTCACTGTGATGCTATGGAAGTAGAAAATAAGAGTGGGGACCTGGTTCAGAAGGGGAGGGATCAGGGAATGTCTTTCTAAGTTGTATTTAAATGGAAACCTAAGAGATGAGTAGGCATAAGAATGAGACAAAGGAAAGTCCATGTGCAAAGATCTATGAGTGGGAATGAACTTGGAGAACTTGAGGAATTGAGGGAAAAAAATGAAGTGACAGAAAAGGGAGGTCAGGAAAAGCAATTTAGAAGAGGCGGCCGCACCAATGAAGGTTCACTGTGTGCAGAGAAAAAATTGAGGCACTACAGACAGAAGGAGGGTCTTGCACAGAGGGGTGGAGTCCTGAGATGACATCGTGTCTGAAAGAAGCTCCACATTCCTTGTGTGTGTGTGTGTGTGTGTGTGTGTGTAGGGGTGAAGAAATACAGGGGATGGCCAGAAATGGAGGAGGAGACTGCACCAGGTCATAACTGACTTAGTAGAACTATGTCAAGAGATTGAGTTTATCCGGAGGTACCATAGAAGCACTGAAGGTGTTCTAAAGGACTTTTCATGCTTTGAAAATATATGTATTTCCATTCTTTTAGCTACATTAACAATGTTGTGCTACCATCAGTACCATCCATTACCATAATGTCTCCATGATTCCAAATAGGAGCTCTTACATTTTAAGCCTTAACTTCCCTTTCCCAGTTCCTATTGGTAACTTATATTCTAGGTTCTGACTATCAGTTCGTTTTTTCTAATTATTTCAAATCAGTGAGACCATACAATATTCATTTTTTTAAACATATCTACCTCCCACCAACTTGTTTGCCAGGAGGGCAGAGGTATGCCTGATACACTTCTGAACCCCCTTTTCTTGATGCTCACTGAACTTTGGTTAAATTAAATTCTATCTCCTTTTTTTTGTCACTTTGTCTCCAGCTCTAATTTGTGATCTGTGATGGCTTTCATTTTTGAAATTCTCTTTACCTCCTTATAGTGAGTGATATGGTACTAAGGTCCCTTGCCATGAGGAGTCGGCCGCTTCTTAAGACCATGGAGGCTGTGACTTCAGCCCCTGCATGGTGCTTGCAACCTGCTCCTGCATTATGACAGGAAGGTTTCATCCAAAGGTGTGAAGGATGAATCACCCCGAGATGCAGATGGTTTTCGGCTGCCATTTGGCCATCCCTGATTGAAATCACAGAAATCAGAGGCTTGTTAGACTGTTTAGCCCAGTATTCAGGCTCAGTGGAGAAACTCATTAGCTCTATTTAATTAGGGAAACCAAACACTTCCAAACCTACTTTAATGTCAGCCTAATCCCTACTACTTCATTAACATATTTTTTAAGTTTGCACCTTTAATGTGGTAATGATTTTCTTAATTCTTTCAGCACTAGAAGTCCATGGATTCGAGCTGTCACCAGAGAATAAGTAGAACAATTATACATGTGACAGTCATGTTTCTTCAAACAAATACCTTAGGTATCACTAAGATATGAGATTATTTGAGTCACATTTCAGTGTACAGGCTAAACACCAATTTATATTGGTTTAGCTATATAATATTATATTTATTGAGTATCTTTTTTTCCATGGTATTTTGGAAGTTTTCAAACAAGGATCTACATCAATCACTTGAATCTCACAAAATGCTGGAAATAAAGTAGGGCAGATGAAATTATCTCCATTCTACATAGGAGAGTACTGGGGCTCAGAGCAGTTAAAAGATTATTCAGGATCACAGTTATATGCTTCAAGTATTTTTACTTTCCCCCTCATTTTCTACCTTAGAGTAGTAGAATGGCCGACAATAATGACTTCAAGATTTCAGGTCAAAGTGGCTTGGAATACTGTGTTCTCAGTAACAGAAATAGGAATGTCAGAAGGAGGAGGAGCCATTTCTCTGGAAAAGATTATAAATCCAGATTAGGATATATTGCATTTCAGCTACTAAATAACCTGATACAGGATGATTATCTGTATGGATGTCCCTTAGCTGCTCCAATTTTATATAAGCACTGTCTTCTCAACCTCTGGGGTTCAATATTTTTCCTAAGTCAGAATCTTTTAAAGTTAGCCTGAGGATCCACATTTAAGGAGTAAACTCTTACTCTATCCTAAATGTAATTTTGCAATCCACTGATCTACTTTCCAGGTCTTTTATTCAGGCTGACACCAACTCTGATTTAGGCATACGTGTTACTGATTCTTTCCTGTAGTTCGTAGTTTGTAACATACGTTCATATCCTTTACCTCATTTGATCCTCACAGTTCTTCTGTGAGATGTGACTTCTTGTCTCTGTCACATCAGTTAGTAAATGGGGCTCAGTTACCATGCAGGGTTCATTCAATGACAAAGCTAATAGGTGGAAAACTGGGGCTTGTGCTTTGGGCTTCTGTCTCGACTACTGTGACTTATTCCACTGCCTTCAGCACAGCTTCCCAACCCGTTCTACTTTTCATCCTTCCTTCCTCTCTCACTGGTTTTCCTACCCTCTAGGAATCTTCAGAAACTAGTTCCACAGTGCTCTGACCAGACCTGCTTTTCAGAAAAGCTCTTGCATCAGTCATGCATGTTTTAGTATGAATTTAAAGCATTGAGTGCTGTGTCCTAAAGGTACGATATTCTCATTGTCATCTTCTGTTCATTCTCTATAGCAGGGACTTCTTGAATACTTCCTCTGCTCCTGGTGTGGGGAGTACAGTGATGAACAATTGGGCATGGCTTGTCTCCTTCTGAAATTAACAGGCGTGTGGCAAGAAAAGCTTTGTTTCCTGCAAGTGGACTTCAGGGATCACATGCCATATGGGCAACCATGTGTCCCATCCATGAGAAAGAATTAACTTGGTTTAAGGCATGACACACTCTCAGGATCCTGCAATTTGAAGCATTTTCTTAGCTTTAATTTTGGGTTTAGGAGTATTTAGCCACATATTCTGTCAGAAGGCATTTAGGCAATGAAGAGGAAAAGTGCAAGAGATACTGATGTGACATTATGTTTCAGAACAAAGAGGCTTGAGGTTCTGTTGTCAAAATGAGCATTAAAATATATTTGGGGGTAGGGGTGTTTCTTAATAGCCCTGAGAACAGGCAATATTTTGGTAGGCTCGTAAGGGTATATACCCTTTGAATAAAGAGTTTACTTTGCATCTTATCACAGGAATAAACACTGAAGCCAGTAAGCAGTATGAATTTTATGGTGACTCCTGCTGAAATTTTGGGATTTTTATTACAGAGTTGGTTTATGGTCATTTGAAGATAAAGCCCTGGTTGCTAGAAGTCAATGCGAGATTACCACGACCAGGTCATATTAGACATACCACATTTCCTTTTCTGATCATGCCACTAGGGTAGAAAATCAGCAGGGCCGGGACATATTAACAAAGGATGTAACAAGGCCCCTTGTGCTGTGGTTGTACATAAGATGGCAGAATATGAGCAGGATCATGTCATATTTTTACTGGTTTCCCAAAAAATGGTTATTAAGGTTTGTAACAGTTCTACAAAAGGTAGAAAGCATCTTTGTTGAGAACCACAAGTCTTTTTTTTTTGTTCAATATTTTTCATTAATGACTTGATATCTGAAAGATGGAATGCTCAAATTTGTAGGTAAAATCAAACTAAAATGAAAAACAAATACCTCAGACTGGAGGATGAGGAGATAGCATGGTCTAGTAGACAGTGCACATCCTTAGAAGACCAGGTTGAGCTTGTCGTGTGTCTTAGGCACTTTACAGTAGGGTAACTTTGTACAGGGGCTTAATCACTCAAAGTACAGTCCCATTAGTGAAGTAGCAAAATGATTGTTGCTCTTTTCAGATCAATGTGAGGATTTAATAAGTATGTCAAGGTTTAGCATCATACTTGGCACATGGAAAGTCCTCAATAAATTAAATAGTAATAATGATAAGGAAGAAATAATATCTAAAATGAACTAATGCTTGTAGAACACAGGGCTGTTCATATTACTATGTTTAATAATATGAAACAAATCAGAAATTAAGATGTGTGTATGGGGGGAGGTAGAGATATCAAGACTGAATTCATGACACTCAAAAGCTTCTAAGAAACTCTTCGCACATATTGGGCACTTAAACAATATCTGTTAATGATGACTGAATTAGCTGTGTGCTTAAAAAGATAAAAATGCAAAGGGAGACCTTCTATCGATATTGTATCTGTTGGATGCCTTCAAATACATATACAGGGCTGCCATGTTGAAAAGAATATCAGCATATTATCCCATGTTGTTCTATAGAGAAAAACTAGGTTGAAATTGATGGGAGTACAAAGGAAAGAAAATTTGGATGTTAGTAGAAGACTTTCTGTAGCCATCAGAACTTTCCTGTAACAGCTCTGGCTGGTTGGAGAACCTCTATCAGGTTAGCAAGTTTTCCCTGTACTGACTGAAGCCCAGGCAGTACTTGTTGCATGAGGGATGTGCTGAGGCAGGCTTCACGTGCTTGTACACGACCATTCCTGAACTTCACTTTTGTGCTGGGCATTCATTCAAGGGCTAGGGGACAAAGTGCAAGGATGTGTGCCTTAATTTAAAGAGACTCATACCATAATGGGAAGATGGAGCCCCTAAATCTCCTTGAGGGAACTGAGGAAGACTTTTCAGTGGGCCTCCTTCAAATGGAGACTTGGAGGATTAGTAGTTTTTCAGGCAAAGGGGGATTCCATTCAGAGAGAATAGCTGGCACCAGGGTGAGAGTATGAGACATCATGATATATTCTCAGAAAGACAAGTATTTCTGGTACTAAATGCTGCCAGGAATGTAGGTCATGAAGGACCTGTGTTGTCTTGGAAGGAGTGCTGGTGGCTTTGCGTCCTTCCTTCTGAATCCTTTGTATCTTGACATATTAAAGCATTGATCTCACTGTATTATAATTGCTTGTGTGTGTGTCTCCTTATTAGACTGTGAGTGCCTTGAGGATAAGGACCAAGTATTATGCATCCTTTATCTTCATGGACTAGCTCTGATCTTGACACAGCTTATTTACTCAATAAATCCTCCTAAATGAAGAGAATAAATAAATGAAACAATAGAGATCTCGTTTAAAGGAAGAGCCCATGATTTGTGAAGAGGTGTTGAGTTCCCAAAAGATTCTCAAGCTGTGCAAGTATAACATCAAGAATTACTTCTAAGGAGCTGTGCCCTCTACAAGGGATCTCTGCTAATGCTAATAATAATTGCAAATATTTGTTTAGTGTACTTTGCACCAAATTCTGTGCTAAGCATTTTCCATGCCTTATCATTTAATCTGCACAATATCCCTCTGAAAGTATGTACATGTTTTCCCCATTTTATTGAAGAGGAAGCTGAGATTAAGAGAAGCTGAATAACTCATCCAAGGTCACACAGCCAGGATGTAACAGAGCCAAAATTTGAATCCAGGTCTGTTTGACTCCAGAGACTATGACTTAACCAGTATATACTATCCACTGAATAAGGTGTCTTATTCTGGAGGAGGCAGATTATTAAGTAAGTCCCATCTCTAGACCAGGTCCTCTTAGAAAGAAAAGAACTGTTTTGTTTAAGAGAAATTCAGCTCGCCTGGATCCTCTGACCGCATATTACATTATAACATCTGCCCTAGCAGTGGAAAAGGAAAAGTCTGTAGGAATAGGCTAAGTTCAGAGGAGTTAGAGCACCATAGATTTGGGAGCAAGGGCTACACCCACCTCTCCCCCTACTCCATTCACCACTAAATGAGCAGTTGCAACTCTTGGTTAGAGAAAATAGATTACAGAATAGAAAAGTAGCACTAGATGGAGGCAGAAGAGAAATGGAAATATGAGGCACTTTTTGCCTTTGGACTTTTTAAGTCAGAGAGGTCATTTGAGGGGCTTCACTTTATTTTCCATTTGGCCTGTGGGAATTCTTCCACTTGGGATACTTAGGAGCCCTTTACTTCTAAGGAGATCCAGAGATCAGCACAGGGCCCACAAGTAAAGAGGCAAGGGACTCTACCTTAGGCCTCCCCCTAGGTTCTAATGTGGACGAGAGTAAAAGAGGCTTTGTAGGTCTCCTGACCTGACCAGTCTAAGTGCTCTCAAGTGGGGAAGGAAGCAAAAACCCAGGAAAGATGCTGTCTTCAAAAGATGTGTGTGGATGACTTTTGCTTGCTGCTTGGTTCTGGCAGATGGGAGTAGGCAGGGGGTTAAAGAACCTCAACAGATGCCAGCAGTCAGTAGGTGTTGGTGGCCATTCTCCTTGAGTGCTGAAAAGATGGTCACTTCGTGCCTGTGAAGATTAAACTCAGATACAAGTTCTTCTCTGGAACACAGAACAACATAGTCTTTTCTCAGCTGACAGGAAAAAAAATGTTTTCAGGAAGAGGCAGCACATAGGGAATACAATGGCTGCCTGAGGTTCTGATTTTGGAGTGTGAATTCTACTGTCCAGGCAAAACTCCTGGTGTTTGCAAGTATCTGTTTCTGCCAGGAGACAACTTGCTGTAGAACCCTTCCCTCCCATCCTTCCTGTCTGGGAAAGGAAAAATGTCCACACACTGCCATCTGGTGGTTACTATTGGTCATCGCAAATTTATGGAGAAAGTTCACTGAGACCCTCAGAAGGCACTCTACTAGCAGACAACAAGGTGTTTCTGCGAGATGGAATTGGACTCAGAGGGGATCTCTTTTCACAAGACTTGCATGCTACTTTAATGGAATTGTAGTTGGTGCTGGGGTTTTAGATATATTTAGGGGATTTGAATCTCTGGACTGATAATATGACACCCAGGCCCAGAGCCTCAACAGACCTCAGCTCCTACACGTTGATTTATTGGACTTACCCCACTCAGCTAACATCGAGTTGAAGAAGATCAACACCACACCATGGAGCCTAGAGTGTCTACAACTGAAAGCAGGAGTGCATCCAGTATCCATGTGGAATCTAAGCCCCCACTTGACATAGATGTGCAATGGACACAACAAATCCAATGTCCACAGAGAAAATGTGGAATGGGTGTGGGAAGGGTAGCCATAGTGGCTGCTGGGTTTGGGGAATGGGAGGAAGAGATGAGATGTGGAGGCGTTTTCGGGACGAGGAGATGTCCTGGGTGGTGCTTCATGGACAATTACGGGACATTGTAGAGCCCCCCAGGTCCCACTGGATGGAACGTGGGAGAGTGTGGGCTATGATGTGGACCATTGACTAGGGGTGCAGTGATACTCAGAGATGTACTTACCGGGTGCAATGGATGTGTCACGATGATGGGAGAGAGTGTTGCTGTGGGGGGAGTGGGGGGTGGGGGCGGTGGGGTTGAATGGGACCTCATATTTTTTTAATGTAATTTTTAAAAATAAATAAAAACAAACAAACAAACAAAAAAAACAAAGCAGTAGTGAGCAAAACGTGGTTCCTGCCCTTGAGAGACTCATGGTCTAACGGGAGAAATAGACATGTCAACAAATAATTATAACTTGAGAAGCGCCATTTTAAAATATTGGCGCCAAATCTTACCAAACTGAGGATGTCTCTCTGGAGGCTAGGAAAGATAACCTTTCATCTGGGTCTGAAGAATTGCAGCTATTAATAACTCTGTGAACAGGAGGAGGAAGGTCACTCTAAATACAATGGAACAACATGGGCAAGTATGTGGTGTAAATTGTTAGTTCAGTCTGGGTGGTATGTAAGGAGCATGGGGAAGACTCTGCAGGAAATACAGGGAAGGAGTTAAGGTCACATCAAAAGGGGCCTTGAATACCTGACCAAGGCAATGGGTCTACTCAAGATCATTGAGCAGTGAAATGAAGGGATCAGATTTTGGTGGTGAAAGATTATGGACAAGTATCTGTACTTGTCTGAACCCTTTCATCAATTAAAATTTCCTATGGAAACCCAGTATGTGAAGTAGGTAAAACTGTAGTTACTTTGATTGAAGCAGAAGAAGGTATCCAGAGCCTGACCAGTGACTCCCCCCACCCTTGGTACATGTGGATGCCTTTGGGCAATGTCTAAGGTTCAGTAGAACCTGGTTTGAAAACTACTGCTGTGGGGGATTCTTTACCTAACATGACCATTTCTCTACTCTGGTTTTCATAGGTAACTTCTTCCTGTCCTTCCTATGACATGGGATATTCATAAATTAGGCTCTGGATCTTTTTCTATCCCTTTTGCTAGAGATGCTTACAGTCCTGGAGACCCCTCAGTTTATGTTAACCCCAATTTAGGGGTAAATTACTTTTTCCAATCATATGAGCTACATCACCTGATCCCTGGCCTCCAGTTTTATATTCCTAGAGGGAATATGCAGGGAGATAGATAAGGATCAAACATCTCTGCCATGTCCAGCAAGCATGACTTGTCTGCCACACAATGTATCAATTCATATTCAGGATCTAAAGGGTAGTGCTATCCTAACTCACAGATCATCCTCATAGAGTTCTGAGAAGGAATCCTTTACTCTTACTAAGGGCATGAAAATTGTTGCATACATTTAAAGGATTATACACTCTGGTAGTTTAGTGAAGGGTGATCTGATGAGTGGCTAAATTGTCAAGATCTGAAGGACTTCCTACTCTGTGAAGAGAGTAGCCTCTGGATAGCATGAACCAAAAGAAGAGAGATTTCAGTCCAAGAATTGATCAAGAGTGACTGTTCCTGGTTCCCTGATGCTGTTTGTACCAGCTAATGCAAAAATTCTGATTCTTCAGATCCATATTTTAGATGCAAAACACAAATTCGACCCACCCGACAGCATTTTCTCTTATTCCTTCTCATGTTCTTTGTCCTTTACTCATGCCTTGCCCACTCTCTCTGCATGTCAGAAGTCAGTTCGCTCTCACTCTCCCTCACTTACTTCTCTGCTTCCAGCCTGGGACTGTCCCTTGTGACTGGAACTGCCTCCTTCTTGCCATCTGGAAGCTGACATCTGCTGCCTTTTTCCAATCCTGGCCCCCACTTTTCCTTGAAGGCCTTCAAAAAGTTAACTTTCACTCAGTGACTTTTCCCAGTACATGATTATGTACATAATATTTTCCTCATGGTTTAGCAATGACTTTTGTCTGGATTACTTAGGTTAATTGTTGTTTTACTGAGGGTAGACTGACCACTGTCCTTTCATGTACCCAGTGCCAAGTTCAATGAACATTAACAGAGTGAATATCACAATTTAGAACTAATGGGTCGGGCCTATTCTGTATTTTATTGGAGAAAATGGAAATGTGATTTAGATTTTGAGGAAGAGCTATAAAGCAGGAGTGTCTTATACACTTTGCATACTTCCTTTAGATATCTACTGTTCACTGACCCAGTTCAGCTTGTTTTCCTTTTTTAAACTGTGAACTCCTTGATGGAAGGAACCTATAGTACTTGACTTAGGGCCTAGCTCACAGTACATGATCATTAATTACTTTTTCAGTGGATTTTCAATATCTTTTAAAGGACTTACCTGGGTAGTAAAGACTTTTGGGACTTTAGTAAAGTTTCTCCAAGACCAGATGGTCACACTTTTCTGGAATCATTCCAAATGAAAGTCAGTGAGGTGGTGAATAACGAAGAGCTATTCACTTGGTATTGTCTGGTTCAACTAGCACCATGATACCTGAGGGCAGAGATGTGATGCTAAAGGGGAGAGGCTGTGCTGGATGTTGTGACAGTACTATAGCACTGGCTCTTCCAGGTCCTGCTTACTGAGTGGGCAAGTCACTCATCACAGGTCTTAGTTTTCCCATCTGTGAAATGAGGGAATTAATTCCCAAAGACCTTCCATTTATAACAATGCCTTGGATTTTTCTGGTTTCAGCTTCAGGTACTAGTAAAACCCCAGGCTCTGAATGACTGATTAAAATGGCTGAGTAATTTGCAATCAATAAAATTCCAGAGCTAGTTCTCATTCTCTTCTAAAGATGTCTGTGTGAAGACCTGTGTCAATGATTCAGATGGCAAGCATACCTACAAAATGATTCCCTGGACACTTCTTGTCCTTGGAAGTTCAATAAACTTGGCATTCAGAAAGAGCAAGTGGGTTATGTAGACACAGGACACTGTATTATTAGGAGTACAATAATACAGGAAAAGCTCCTTTGAGTTGGGAGATAGAGCTCATATCCCAGCAACAATCGTCTCACTTCATAATCTAAGATTATGTGCTAAGTACACTGGAGACGTATGTTGGAGACCCATATTTAACCCTAACTATAGTGAAAACCATGGTAAAGATTTTAGCAAAGGGTACTATTTTGTACTTAGTTGCTGTGTGAGTTAAGCACCTTTGGTTGATAACGATAAACCCACTCAAGTTAAATCAAGTAATTGGAAGAGTTATTTTATTTTAAGGATTCATACAAGTACAAGCAGGCATCTCAGACGTTAATGGAAGTCAGGCAAAACTTAAGATCAGACTTTATAGCACCTCAGCAGGAAGGTGATTTGGATTTGACAGATCTGCCTGGGTTTGTCCCAGAGATTGGGGCAGCCAGAACTCAAAGAGTTGTGTTCCACCTTCAGTGTGACTCAGCTACTCTTTCCATTTTGGTATCTCTTGAAAATCTATCCTTTTCATGCTACCAAACGTCATGATTTATTCCATATTTTAAAATCTGAAGAGACATAATCTAATTGCTATAGTTAATTACCATAGCCTGTGGGTTGGGTAGATTTTTCCTTAAAGTCATGGTTAATCTATATTCTGGCCACCCGGGTCATATGCACTTTCTGGTTCAAGCAGCTTTGACCAGAGGCAGGATCTAGGCTGTAAACATGGTAACCCTGAGCTAGCTAAGCACTGAGATCCTCTATTCCAGTGAAGACTGTGTGTGGGCAGTTTCCTTCAAAAAGAGGCATGTCTTTGGATAGATTATACAAGATATAAGACTGTACAACACAATGAATCATGTGGTGGAGATGGACTGTGGTTAACAGTACAAATATGGAGTATTCTCCTGTGAACTATAACAAATGTACAATACTAATACATGGTGTTAATAATACCAGGGAGTGATGGAAAAAATATACCAAATGTCTGATGAGGTTCTTTTATAACCTCTAACAAATGTCCTACAATGATGTAAGGTGTTAGTGTAGGGGTGATGTATGGGAATTCTGCACATTATGCATGATCGTTTTGTAAGCTCACAACTTCTTTAATAAAAATATAGATATTAAAAAAGGGATGAATGATGGTGAGACACACATCTGTTCCACTGGGAATGTTTAATTTTGTGAAGAAAAGACTGAAGACGGAATAAGATTGTTACTTTCTCATATTTGAAAATCTTTCTTATGAAAGCAGAATTGTGGATGTCTCAGGTCATTCTAGACGACAGGAATAGGACAAAGGAACATGGAATATTGGGAAAAATTTTTGACTTGAAGAGATTTTTCTGAGAGGGCACAACATAGGTGGTATGGGAGGTTATGTCAAAAGGGGAGGTTGCCATTGGCAGACACTTACAAATATCTTCAGTGCTGCTTATTGAGCATTCATGTGCCTGTTATTGGCTAGTCTTTTTTTTTTTTTTAAGGTTTATTTTATTTATTTATTTCTCCCCATCCCCTCATTGTTTACATTTGTCTTGTCTATTCATTTCCCCTGTTTCTTTAGGAGGCACCAAGAACTAAACCCCGGACCTCCAGTGTGGGAGGGAGGCATCTAATCACTTGAGCCACCTCTGTTCCCTGCTTTGTTGTATCTCTCATTATGTTTTTCTTCTTGTGTCTCTTGTTACATCATCTTGTTGTGTCAGCTTGCCATGTCTGCCCATCATGCCAGTTCACTGTCTTGCTCATCTTCTTTAGGAGGCACTGGGAACTGAACCTGGGACCTCCCATATGGTAGGTGGGAGCTCAATCACTTGAGCCATATCCCTTCTCTAGTATTTTTTTTTAAATAAATATTTTATTTCCAATTATTTGATTATCAGTCAAGATCTGTCTTGTTTCAGGTTCCCTAGAAGTAGTACTTGAGGAGGGATTCAGATACACATGGTTTACTGAGGTTGTAGTCTTCAGAAAATACTTGCAAGAGAATGAGGAAAGTAAAGTAGGAAGGGAGGAACTGAGCAACAATGGGGCCTCAGGCAAAATCTAGCCTTATTCTGACCCCAGGGAGTTCTAGAGTGCAATTCACACTGAGGAGTTATTCCAACCTGGGGTTTGCGAACCCTCTATCCATCAATAATTGGCTGTCTGGGGTGAGGGGTGATATAACCTCCTTAGTGTCTCAGACCCATTTTAGACTTCTGAATTCCAGAAGTTTAAGATAGTAATTTTGTGTTTTTAAAGCCACTACTTTTTTGGTAATTTATCCTAATGCAGGATTTTTCATGGTGGCAGCGTAAATGAGGTTTACCGATGGATTGGATGCATAATGTGAAAGAGTTAGTGATGGAACAACTAGGAGGACGGAATGCCCTTTCCTGTGATGGGAAGACTTGCTCCAGATGACCTTGGATTCAGATCCATTTGTCCACGCTGAGCCAGAACAACTTTCAGCGGTGATGCACTCCACTGGGCTGGTCCTGGGCTCCTCTGCTGCCATCGTCCTTCTAGTTTCCCAGCAGAGTTTCACACCCTCCCTGCAGACTGTCTTCATCAGCACTTCCTCACTGTTCTCTGAGGGCAGCAGGCAATGCAGAGCTCGATGAGATTAGACACATATATTTTATTTTAAGGCACAGCTGAGAAAACATTCAGAAAATAGAAGGTTATTTTAATGTAAACTGTATTATCTGGAGGCTTGCTGATGGTCTGTCGATGGGCTTCTGAGACTGTGGGATAGACTCCTTATATCAATAATCACTGACACAGTCACTTAAAACCACCTGCACTTATCCTTCTGCTAGCCTCAGCCGGCCAGGAGAGGCTTACTCATGTTGGGACAGAGGCTAGGCCAGGGAGCCGGAAGACCTGCTTCCGACCCTGGTTCTGTTTACTCACTTGGAGTCACTCTCTCTTTCTGAGTCTCAAGTTTCCCATCTGTAAGATGAGGTGCTGGGACACTGTTTACAGGAGCCATATGAAGCCTTTTCTCTGGTTCTTGGTGATATTGGTGGCATGTCTTACTGAGAGAAGCTTGAAAGAATGTCTAGCCCTCCAGGGCCTCGGTTCTGTTCTGTCTCAGGTCCTGAGGAGCAGGCACTGACCTACTTCTGTCTTCCCTGCCATCCTGACAAGTCCTTATTATGACTCTAGCATTGTCACTATTCATCCTGTTTCTATACAAAATGGTCAGTAACTCACATGTCCATGGGACTGAGCAGTGAGGACAGTCTCCATTAGATCTTGTCCACAGCAGATGGCCATGCTTCCTTTCCAGACTGAACATCAAATGCCAGGAACTCAGTGAGGGGCACCCTCCTTCAGACTTTGAGCTCTGTGAGGCGGACAAGCAGGCCAGGTTCCGGCCACCTTCTGTTCTGATTTGCCTAATGATGCTTTTGGCGAAAGACAAGGAAGAACAGAAATAGCAAAGAAGGAAGTGATTAATCTGTTAAGGGAGTATGGCAGGCATCTTTTAACCTTTGGGAGGAAGTTTCCATGAAAATAAAACAAAAAACAAAGCACAGTGCTGTTGCATCCCAGGAGAATGAGCAAACCTTCTTTGAGAACCTGCTCTCCATTTTCTTCCCTAGGCCGTGTTGATGAATTGGAACATGCTGTACAATAGGATTTTTTATAATTTATGCTGTTTTCTGTCCTTTTTTGACTGTGGGAAACCTGACCTGTCTAATAATACCAAAGACTGAATACTCATAGTTCTTTATTGTGCAATGCATGTTATAGAGACTAATAAAAGTTTGAATAAATAAGCAAATGGATTAAAAATATACATTTACTGTGGCACTTGATACTTTACTGCATTCTTTTGGTTCTCAGAGGCCATATTTATAAAATGTAGATTCTGATAAAGTATTTTACAATCAAAGAGATAATGGACGCCAACATCACAGTCATTTGTCATCACCATTGTTGAGTCCCTCAAAACATCTCATTCAGGAAATAATGGCTATTGTTATTTTTTACTTTCAAACTGTTTCTGTATCTATTTTTATCACTTAGTCCTCAGAATAGCTCTTTGAGCTAGGTTTCTACAGGTGGAGGAAGTGAGGCTCAGAGAGGTTGAACGGTGCTAAAACCATTTAATAATTTCACATGGGAAGAGCAGGTGTCACGCCTTATTAATGTGCTTCGGCATTCCCACCACCCTGAAGTTGCACTGGCATCAGCCTATCTGGTTCAGTTTGTCTCCATCTTGTTGGATTCCATCTCTTTCTCTTCTCCTCACAGCTTTGTTTTCTTCTTTCCATACTCCTTCTTCTGAGAAATTAAACCAAATTGCATTTTCACTGCAGATGCTTTGCTTGTTTCTCTGAAGTACACTCTCCACTCCTAGAGCTTATCAAGGTATTTTTTTATATTTTTGCCCCCGACAAAGGCAATTTTCTTCTTAAAAAGAATTATTGGGAAAGTCATTAAGATAATAAAGTTTACTGTTTCCAGGATTTTCTTCCAAGTAGCTGGCAGTTATTCCTACAATGATAAAAATGTGCTCCATTCACACCATATTTACACTTTGCTGCCCTGTGCCATTTTGTACTCACAACTTTTTATTTCAATGCTAAATCATGATGTCTTCTTCTAAAAAATTTTGCAATGGCAATTAATCTGAGCAACACACATAAAATAAGAGTAAAGTTTCTTTCCAGCTTACTAAATAAAGAACTATGCAAACATAGAGGGCAGACCCAACCCTGGGGAAAATTACAAAAGGTTTCACAAAGAAGAGGTCTCAGAGGATGGTATATCTCACTAGGTGAATGAAGAAATGGAAATAATATTTCAGGTAGACAGAATATGATGGAGAAAAGTCGAGAAGCCCAAACAAACATGTTATGTCAAGGTAATGGGTAGGGGAAAATGGAGAAAGTGAGAGATGGTTCTGGAGGAGTATGGTGGAAAGAGGGTAGGACAGAGTCATAAGTCCTTCCTGTTCTGGAGAGCTCAAAGAACTGATACGAGGCCAAGTAGAGGTGAGAGATGGGAAAGCTTTCATGAACGATAGAGTCCTGTACTTATGTAAGGCAGCAGTGTTTGTTAGCGCTGATGTTATTTTTTGTTCTTCTTGTTATTGCCAACAACTTAAAGTCAGTCATGCATTCCAAATAGGAACTATCTGATTCAGTGACTGGTGTTGCTTAATTATCTTGTATGTTGTTCTTGGTATTAGGAGCACAGTGTAGGATGGGAAACGAGCAATAGGACATGTCTTACTCAGGTACTGCAGATTTCCTACGCACAGCCACAGGGTATCTCTCTTACAGTCGGCATTGCTTTGTTGGGGATTCATGAATGGTAGAGTCACTGTTATCAGTCTTGGAGAGCACTGCAGAGAAGTGGCCAGGGTATTGACTTCTCAGAGATTGCCATTCTGTATTAACATCATAATAAATACTAAAATTCGAACGTCAAAGGAACACTTCTAAGGTGAGTGGGTGGGTAGATGGGTGGAGGGGTCAACTGAATTCTGAGGAGGAAATGGACAGAGCTATTAGGCTGAGCTGAGATGGGATGCAGACCTCAAGGGCTTAAGGATATCACTTAGCTCTTCTTGGTAAATGATCAGAGTTGAATCTTGAAAGAGAAAACTGGAGATGAGCGGAAGGACCCTTTTCAAACTGTGGGCTGGTTCTAGAGATTTGTATTGGGATGATTACTTCTCCATGGTAGGAAGATGATTCTGCATAGGTGTCAAGAGGGAGGGAACCCATGCAAGGTGCTTGTAAATTATTTAAGATAATCTTTGGCTGAGGGGAATCTGATAGAATTTGGTGTCCAGTAAAACTCTTCTACTTTAATTAGAAATCTTGGAATCAGTCATCTATTTTGTGCTATTGCTATTTTCTTTACTTTCATTTGGGCTTTCCTTGGTGCTTGGTAAATTTTATTTCAAATGTACCAATTTGTCTCAGTTGTAAGGAAAACAAAGGGAAAATAGCTTATCTTGATCTGAGAAGGAAGGAGGGAAAGTATTTCTCTCTCATCTTCCCACCTCTCAAGTCCCCATCTTGAGATGGGGACTAGCTTGGTGGTGGCAACAGGACACAAAATAGAAGAACTCCAAGGAAAGGCAAGCTCAGAAGGAAGTGTTGGATGCTAGTGTTGCCCCATCTTCCTCACTTGGCAGACTAGTTTCCATTGCTTATTTTCTCTGGGCAATGAACATTCAGATCACAAAATGGAAGAATATGTTATGCTTTTCATCTTCAAGGTAGTGATTCCTTCCAGGGTGGCATTTTTTTTAAAGAATTCTTTTAACATACCACTTATGGCTAGAATCTGTGAAGAGAAAACAATGAGGCATAAATGAAGGGGTGCCTCATAGAGGTCCAGGTTCAATTGTTGTCCCTCCACTGTGGTGCAACTTTGGATACATCACTGAACTTCACTGTCCTCACCTGTAATGAGACTTTATGGGGTAAGCAGAAGACTTTGGGATATGTAAAGTACCCATTGTTTGGCTGGTTCGTTATAGGCAGTTAGAAGGTACTAGCTTTTATTTTTATTTTTCTTATTTCGTGTATCTGCTGAGGTAATCAGACTCCACCTCTGAGACCTTGGGAAAGATATTCACTCTTGCTTCTCCTTAGGTTCTTCATTGGTCTAATGGAGGAATAACATGAGAATCAAATGATACAAATATATTAACTGCCTAGCAAAATGACTGGGTCCCCAGCTCAGTAAATAGTAGGTTCTTCCTTTTGTTTTTCTTGTCCACATTTCCTTGCTAACCCTCTCCAATTTTTTTTTCCTTCTGGTGATGCAACTCTATAACACATTTCATTCTCCATGGGAAAAAGCCTTGCTGTAGGGTCTAAATACAATGATTGTGTCTAAGTCTTTGTCCTATTTTGCATCCTTTATCCATTTCATTTTACACCATCCCATTCAACAAAATAAATGTTTATTGAGCACCTACTATATGCCAGGGATGATGAGGCCTACAGAGCTTAATGTGATAGTTCAATACTTGTTTTTTTTTTTTTTACTTTTTATAAATTTATTGAAGTACATCACTCAAACATATGTAAACAATAAGTGTATAGTAATACCGTGAACTTACAAAATAAACATATATAATGTTATACAGGACTCTCATAACCCACCCTACCACCAATACCTTACATTGTTGTTAAACATTTTTAACTAATGATTAAAGAGCAATGTCAAAATATTACTACTAACCAAAGTACTTTTCCCCCAACCTACCCTATTATTATTATTATATTTATATTATTTATATGTGAACATACATAAACAATAAGTGTATAGGGAAAGTTGTGAACTTACAAAGCAAGCATGCATAACATCATACAGGGGTCCCATACATCAACCCTCCACCAACACCTTGCATTTAGTCTTCCAATCCATGAGCATGGAATGTTCTTCCTGTTACTGATGTGTTTTTTTATTTCTTTTAACATTGAGTTACAGTTTTCTGAATATAATTGCTTTATATCATTGGTTAAGTTTATTCCTGACTTTTTGAGTTTTATCTGTCATATATTATTTTCCCACTCTTTTGACACTTTGTTATTTTTATTGATATAATCTTCATTTCTAGACTTTCTTCCAGCCAGGCCTCTCTCTCCTGTCTTTTCTTTTCAGGCTCTAGCATATCCTTTAATATTTCCTGAAAATCTGGTCTCTTGGTTAGAAATTCTCTCAGTTTCTGTTTATCTGTGAGTATTCTAAACTCATACTCATTTTGGAAAGACAATCTTGCTGGATATAAGATTCTTGGCTAGAAGTTTTTCTCTTGCAGTATCTTAAATATATCAGACCACTGTCTTCTTGCCTCCATTGTTTCTGATGAGAAATCAGCACTTAACTTATTGGGTGTCCCTTATATGTTATGTAATTCTTTTCTTTTGCTGTTCCAAGAATTCTCTCTTTGTCTTTGGCATTTGACATTCTGATTAGTTTCAGAGTTGGTCAATTTGTTTTTTTTCAAATGGGAGTGCATTGTCCTTCTTGGACATGGATATCTCTATCCTTCAATAAGGTTGGGAAATTTTCTATCATTATTACTTCAGATATTCCTTCTGCTCCTTTTCCCTTCTCTTCTCCTTCTGGGACACCCATGACACATATATTTGTGGATCTTTTGCTGTCATTTAATTCCCTGAGAACTTGTTCAATTTTTTCCATTCTTCTACTGTTATTTTGTATGCTCACATTCAGAGGCCATTTCTTCAAGCTCACCAATCCCTTTCTTCTGCCTCCTCAAATCTATTATATGATTCCAAAGATTTTTTTAAAAAATTTTCATTTATTGCCCTTTTCATTCCCATAAGATCAGCTATTTTTCTATGTATGCTTTCAAATTCTTCCTTGTGCTCATCCTGTGTCTTCTTTTTTTTTGTCTTTATTTTTTTAATGTTACATTCAAAAAATATGAGGTCCCTATATACTCCTCACCCCCCTCACCCCATTCCTTCCCCCGTAACAACAACCTCCTCCATCATCATGACACATTCATTGCATTTGGTGAACACATCTCTGAGCACTGCTTCAGCTCATGGTCAATGGTCCGCACCATAGAAAATGTGGCATTGGTGCGGAGAAAGTGGCCATGGTGGCTGCTGGGGATAGGGAGTGGGAGGAAGAGATGTGATGTGGGGGCATTTTCGGGGGTTGGAGTTGTCCTGGGTGGTGCTGCAGGGACAGTTACTGGACATTGTATGTCTTCCCGTGGCCCACTGGATGGACTGTGGGAGAGTGTGGGCTATGGTGTGGACCATTGATCAGTACTTGTTTTTATGGAGCTTACAGATTAGCCAGGGGATGACAATCCAGAAATAATTACAATTATAATTCAAGGCAATGAAGAGATGTGGAGAGCCAAAGTCAGGTATTTAGCAATGGAGGGAAGAGACAGAGAGTTGTAGAAAGCTTCAAGGAAAAAATAACTTTTGAATAGAGCCTCTGAGGCTGTGAAGACTTTCTCTAAGTGGAGATGATGGGGAGGGGCTCCAGGAAGAGGAAGCATCTTAAGCAAAGGCATGTTGAAAAGTGTGAGACATATTTGGGGAATGATGACAGTTTAGTTTGACTGGAATATAGGATGTGTGAAGAGAAATAAGGGTGGGGCATTATTGTCAAGAGTCTTAAATGCCAGGATAATAATTTTGTACTCAATGAGATTTGTAATGTGGAAACATTGAGAGCTTTTTTGAGCAAGTGGGTAATGTGACAAGGAAGATGCAATACATTGCTACTGGAGTTCAGGAGATGTGGAGTTTGTATCTGACTTGCAACAGTCAAATGATGGCATTTATCTGGGTATTTGCTGGTTAGTTAAGGGAGAGAGAGAAAGACAGCATTCTCAGTCAAGAGGACAGCAAGGATAAGGATATAGAAGTACAAAAAGTCTAAGGAATTGTTTAGAAACAGAATTCCAGGCTGCTATGAACGTAATAGTGTATATGAGGGAAATGACTCTATAGTAAATACCATGCTGGGATCCTGAAGGTTGATATCAGTGACATCTGACTTCTATTTTAAAGGAGTTCAGGGTCATTTAAGGCTATCAAAGAACCTGAGTAAGTTTACCTTGATTACTGTTTCTTTGAGGTTGGGTTTCTTGAGAAGCTGGTGTGATATGTATATTTTTTTAATTTTCTGTTTTTATTGCAATGTTAATAAAAAATGTACCAGTTATAATGTCAAATGATATCCTATGTAGTGATAATTTGCAGTTGAAAATATTTCCATAGGTCACAGTAATTGTATTTTAATTTATTGTTTCTTTAATAGGGGTCTGTAAACCCCCGGGGAGTTTTGAGTATTTCAGAGGTCCCATGACACTGTTTTTTTTTCTTATAATGGTTGCTCATACATTCTTTTTTTTATATCAACATCTGTTGTATGTACTTTTTTCTTTTTAAAGATTTATTTTATTTATTTATTTCTCTCCCCTTCCTCCACCCTGCCCCCAGTTGTCTGCTTTCTCTGTCCATTCACTGTGCTCTTCTGTGACCGCTTCTATCCTTATCAGCGGCACCAGGAATCTGTGTTTCTTTTTGTTCTGTCATCTTGCTGCATCAGCTCTCCGTGTGTGTGACACCATTTTTGGGCAGGCTGCACTTTCTTTTGCGCTGGGCGGCTCTCCTTACGGGGCTCACTCCTCGCGTGTGGGGCTACCCTACGAGAGGGACACCCCTGTGTGGCATGGCACTTCTTGCACGCATCAGCACTGCACATGGGCCAGCTCCACATGGGTCAAGGAGGCCTGGGGTTTGAACCGTGGACCTCCCATGTGGTAGGCGGATGCCCTATCCATTGGGCCAAGTCTGCTTCCCCTCATACATTCTTAAGTTGAAAAAAAGTAAGACAATGGGGAAGAAATGGAAGAAAACATCATGGTACATACAGGACAACAGATATTACAGTGATGAAAAGGCAAAATGTCAAAAAATTTTAAAAATATTTTTCATTACTTTTTTAGTATCTCAACTTTTAAATTCTATTTCACTTTTAGTTTTTCTAAATTAATATGTGTTTTATTTTTTATGTTTAAACCTATTATTATTTTATTTTCTTATTAATTTTATTTGTTGATATTCTTGGCTTCATTTTTTTAAGAAGTTTTGGATCACAGAAGAGTTACAACTGTGGTAGGGTAGGATCACTGATGTGGGGTGTCAGTGATACATGGGAGGAAGGGGATACATCGGAGGAAGTTCACCTAGGCATACATATAAGATACATAACTGTGTTCACATGTTCATGGGGCATTGTCACAGTGGGTAGAGATTCACACAATAACCAAAAGAATATTGAATTCCCATCCTGGGAAGCTCTGCCACATTCTTTAATGGAAAACCAACAACCCCCCAAGTGCAGAGGCAATGACTAGTGAAGAAGGATGGTTCATTGACAGGCCCTTGATATTGATGATTATGCTTATGAGCCTTTGCTCTTATAATTGCAACTTAGCCTAGTGCTGCAGAGTTACCTTCTGAGAGCCTCCATGTTGCTCAAATGCGGCCTTTCTCTAAGGCTGACTCAGCATATAAATGCATTACCTTTCCTCCAGCATGGGACATGACTCCCAGTGATGACCTCCCTGGCACTGAGGAATTACTACCAAGCACCAACTAGCAATGCAACTGGAAAAAGACCTTGAATAAAAGAGGGAAAAGGTAAAGGTGAATAAGTTTATATGGCTAAGAGACTTCAAAGTGAGTCGGGAGGTCATCCCAGAGGTAATGTTTATGCACATCTCAGCAGGGTCTCATAGATTGCCAAAGTAGATAATACTTCAAATAGTGGGGCTCCTCAGGGCTCTGGAGACACCCAGGCCCTATAGTCATGGCAGATAGCTCTGGAGTTTGGTGCCCTGCCAGTGGGCCCAACTTTGGAGTTTGTGCTCCTGAGTGTGACAGAGTTAGACTCAGTTGTGACTTCTCTACACATGCCTCTTCTGTCCCTTCTATTTGAACCTTTATTTGGTGCTGGAGTTGGTAGGTGTAAGTCCAAGAGACTTGAATCTTTGAGCTCTCCATGTGCCAGCTGGGCCTTAAGCCTCAGCAGAGCTGCAACATCTACTCTCCAGTTTATTGGACTCACTCAGGACAACTAACAAGGAGGTGAGGATGGACTACCACCATACCAAGGAACTGAGAGTGTCTACAACTGCAAGCAAGAGAGTCCCATCCATCAGCCATATGGGATCAAGGTCCCCTCTCAATTAGAGGTGGAGTGGGCATCACCATCCCATAACCCTCAGGATTGGAGAAAAAAAATAAACTAGAGCAGACTTACTGGTATTCTACTATAGACTTATTGTGATTCTAGCAATGAAATTATATCATTGATGTGGAGACAGTGGCCACCGGAGGTGCTAAAGTCAGGGAGAGGGACATTTTCTGGACTTAGAATTTTCCTGAATGACATTACAACACAGATACAGGCCGTTATATATCCTGCCATAACCTACAGAATTGAGTGGGAGAAAGTGTAAACTACAATGTAAACTATAATCCATGTTTAGTCGCAATGCTCCAAATGTCTTCATCAATTGCAGTGAAAGTACCACTCCAACGAAAGTTGTTAATGTGGGAAAGGGTGGGAGGTGTGGTGAGTGGGGCATATGAGAATCCCTTATATTTTTTTGTGTAACATTTTGTGTAATCTAAGTATGTTAAAAAATAAATAAAAACTATATTAAAAAAACAAAACAAAATGAAAAAGACCATGCACTACAAGGATTTCAGGGAGTATCTTGCCAAAATGCTTCAAGGAGCCAGGCTAGTAAAACAAAGGCATGAAACCAGCTGGGTGAGGAAGATGTGGAGAGGTGAGAACCGTAGCATACTAGAAAGTGCATGCCTCACCTAAAGAGTTAAATTTTTACCAACCCCATATTTTTAATGAAAATATATCAATTACTAAATTTTGGAACCTAGTTTTAAAAAGTTGTAAAAGTGGGAAGCAGATATGGCTCAACCAATTGGGATCCCATCTACCATATGGGAGGCCCTGGGTTCACTTCCCAGGGCCTCCTTATGAAGGCAGGCTGGCCTGTGCCCATAGAGAGCTGACAGCTGGCACCCACGGAGAGCTGGTGCAGCAAGAATGACACAACAAAAGGAGACAAGAAGACACTGAAGAGTGCTCAGTGAATGGACACAGAGAGCAGACAGCAAGCAAGTGGCAGGGGGGAACAGGATAAATAAATAAAATAAATCTTTAAAAAAAGTTGTAAAAGCACTGTGGGCAAAACAGAACAAATCTGTAGGCAGCCATATGATGGAACATATATAACATAGAGTTAGATAAAGCTGTTTTTTTATTCCAGCTCATTCCTTTAGATTCCTGTCATTTGGGGCATATTCTTTTACCTCCTAAGTCTCTTCTCTCATCTGCAATTTGGGTATAATGGCAATCTCTCCCTAATAGAATTGTCATGTATGTAAATCCTTATTACAGTGTTGTCAGAGTACAAGCCAGTTATTAGATTATATTATAGCTGATTGTTAAGGATTAAATTAATGGCACAGATTCTAACTGAGGTCTTGGAGTAAGTTCAGGAATGTGTGGTGACATAATCTTCATGGTAATGTAGTACCCTTTGTGTTGAATATGATCCAACAGAGAATGGTTTGGAAATTTGTCCCATTGATTGCTATGTAATAGTGGTAAAGTTATTTAACCTCTTTATGCCCGGTGTTCTCATCTGTAAAATGGAAATAATAAATAGTACTTTCCTCCTACAGTTGTTGTAGTGATTGAATGAGCTAATATTTGTAAAGGACTTAGACAGTTTATGGCACATAGTAAGCACTATATAGGTATTTGAAAAGCAATTAGAAATAAATATAGGACACTAGGAGGTCCAACATGATGTTCTCATTAATACACTTTCTTCAGAGTGATTACTTCTCACTGAGGCACTGATTTATCTTGATGACACTTTGCTTTAGTTGGTATTTGAAATAAAGTTTTGGTGTGTGCTAGCCAAGCTATCTCTGTGATGATTCATGTCGGAGCTGTGATCAACACTAAAATTATTCAACTATTCTGGAGGTCTTTGATAATGTCAAACTTGTTCTGGAAGGGCAAAGTTCTGCTTCTCACCTTCAGTTTATGATTATTTCATAGCGATTTGTTCTGGTTATTATAATGATTTACAAACATTCCTAGGAGATAAACAAGCTTCATTAATAAAATATAAGAGCTCCATGGGAAAGGCAAGAAGAAGCAGTGAGAAAGGAAATAGTGCACTGATGTTAAAACTCAGTGTATGACTTTGGGACAGGCACTTATATCTGTGTCCTAGTCTTCTAACATGTAAAATTAAGGAATTGTTCTTCTTTTGGTGTTAGGGGAGCCTCTCCAACCCTGTGAAAATTAAGCATTATGGGGATCCCTAATATAGACCAGGTGCAGTGATGTTGCTCTGGCTGAACTGGGATGGAGCCATAGCTTTACTTTCTTGGCCTCAGCCTGTTCCTCATGGCAGCCCCCAAGTCACCTCAGTGGGAGCCCAGGGGTCCCTGAGATTTATTCTGAAAGCAACTGGATAAGATGATACTTATAGCTTGTATTCTGTGGTTCTGAAAAATAGGCACTTAAAAAATGGGAACCTCTTTTTGTGAAATAAACAAATAGATTAATTAATTAATTTCCTTCTATTTTACTTGGAGTTGGGGATTTGCTATTTTAAAAGACTGTGGTAAAATGAAAGATTCTTTTGCAATGTGAACAACTGCTCCTCGATATCTCTGTTGTATAAACTTGGTGCTTTACTTTTTCCTTAAACCGGGACACTTTGGGCTCAAAACACAATTGTGAAAACTTAGATAGGATGCAAGTTTTTTTTTGTTCGGTTTCTACTTTTTGAGTCCCTGGCATTTGTCATCCGAGATATTCTTTTTACCTCTCTTCAAAATTGAGATAAACTGAAATGAAAAAAAAAAAGCTTCCGTTTTATAAAAAGGTATCTGAAATTTCACAAAGTATGCTGGCATCACAGCATTCCATGAATATTTAATCATCATCATCAAGACAGGAGGTTGGAGAAAAAAATCAGGTTGTGATATTTGGAAACAGCAGGTGTGGGAAGGAGGGTGTTGACACCCTCTGAAAATGGATATGGCATGTTGTGTGGCAGGCTCCCTCCACAGCTTCCCACGTCACCTGGGGTCCCAAAAGTGTTTTAAGAAACTCCAGGAAGCTAGAGCTTGTCCCCACTGGTCTTATATCCTTTGCAAGGCAGAGACTCTCCCAGAAGTGGAGATGAGCTCTCCATACTCCTTTCCTTCATCAAAGCTTTCAATTTTTATGGACCTTTGTACATGCAGGTAGCTCTGACTCCTGCCCCTGTGATTTTTTCCCTGTTATTTCTGTTAAGCAAGCACTATTCAGAAAATCACGGAATTTTCTAATTCAGTGAATGAGAGTACAGCTAGGCAACTGTCAGAGTTTAGATTGGAGACTGTTGAAACTTAGAGTTCACCTGAGAACTCTCATATAAGAAACAATACAAAAATGAAAGGATTGTGGGTCACCTATGTAAAAACTGGCTTACCTTCTAACTTCATTGCACACTCCACCCTGCCTACCATATAGGTTTTCCAGCTGCTTCCTTGCAGTAGCAACTGATTCACCCTATAAGAACCTGTCTTTGGGTTTCTCTACAACCTGTTCAATATTGGAGTTTTCTGAGTGATTATCTCAGTGGATTGAAAAAGTTTAATGCTCTGGTTCTGAACTTTCTGTGTGCATAACAGCCATCTAGCAGAACTTGTTAGCATGCAGATTCCTTACCTCTAGCCCCCAGAGATTCTAAGCTAGTAAGTCAAGAATGGGGCCTGGGACTATGCATTTTCAACAAGAGATTTGGAGACTGGTGGTCCAGGGACTCCCTACACATTAAATGCTATGAGAGTTAAGTTCTACCTTTTCTGGTCCATGCACTAAAGGAGGCCCTGGCCTAAAGGACTGGGCTGAGACTAGAGCCACGAAGACTAAATTAAAGGACTGGCTTGGGACCAGATGGTCTCAGAGTATTATCAATATGCAAAATTCTTTATGTTGCAGGAGTAGAAGCAGGGATATGACTGAGTCAGGGGCTAAGTGAGATAAATGTAAGCATCTGTCTCACCCCAATGTGATTTGGACAACTATTTGAGGCTATCTATTTGCAAACCTGATCACACTTACAAAACGTCAAGACAGAAGCACTGATCACAGTCACAATGCATAATAAACATTAATATTAAGTATAAACATGGCCTACTACTCAAGACACTCAGTAATATGGCCTTGGCTTTAGAACCTACCATTCCCCTTCACTCTTCAAATGTCCCTGCCAAACAGAATATTCACTGCCTTCAAAAGTGAATTAAAGTCCCTGTGCTTGATGGGTGTTCAGCCCAACTTATGATACATGGGAGTAGGGGCCTCATTGCCACAGGGTTGCCCCTTAGGAACCTGGGAGCGATCTACCCTACTATGCATCTATTATCTCAAACTTGCAAGTTTTCTAATTGGCATCACATGAATTCTAAAGCAGCTTCATCTCTGGGTTGCCTGCTATGGACAGAACTCAACATTTTGGACAAAATTGTTTTTGTTGCTTTAGTTATTGTGCCATGTCAACTTCTATTCTAAAATGTAATCTTACCCTTTAAGTTAGCCCTTAAGTCAGGACATTGATAAGAAGCTGATAATAACTTGGTACTGAGAAGCACAGAATGTCAGGCTTGGAAAGAATGTAGCTTTGGGCAGAACCAACCTTCTTCATTTTGTGGATAAGGAAGCTAAATACCAGAGGGGAAAAGTGGCTTGCCCAACTACACTCAGAGAGCTGATGAATCAGGACTCATAAGTGAGCCTCCATGCCTTTTATTCTAGTGGTGTCACTCATACTTTCCTTGGAATCTCGGTGTTTCAAAAACTTGCCTCATTTGCATTGTAATTCATCAAAGGCTTTTTATTTACAGGTCTAAATTTTGTCAAAGTTCTACTCCAGCCTTTGATTTCTTCCCTGTTGAAATAAGTGCAATAACTCAGGTAGGATATTAGGAGAAGAACTTTGGGTAGGAGAAAAGAGCCAATGGTAATAATTTTATCTTACTATAGTTTTAAAATATCAGGGTCCTCTTCAATTAGATTGAAGCAATATATATTGAAGATAAGTATCTGGGGCCACTGCACTGGACATGAGACTTTGTTATCCATATGACAGAAGAGTAGGTCCTTTCCCTGTGGCTCCAAAGATACAAAAAGGGAGAATATTCTAAAAGAGGATAAATGCCAAAGCAAGGATAGGAAACAGGTTCACTGTGAATTTGGCCTATACCATTCTCAGACTGGAGCTGTTTTGGTCACTGATAAAGAAGGCGGACTGTGATTGTTGCCTGATGTTTGTTCTAAGATCCCATCTCACTCTGATGTTGGATGGTGACTGGATAGTTTGTTCCAGGTCTCTTCAGGGCAACCCACATTTCCTCCTATGCTCTCTTGAGCAGGGAGGAGCCCAGTGCGCTTAGCAGGAATAGCAAACTACACCCTGGGGATGAGTCAGGCTCCCTCCACCCAAGATAGGGATGATTGATGGGGGTGGGACCTGTGGCAAGTTTCCTGTTCTCCCACTTTGTCCTTCCTTTGGCTTTATATCTGTAAAGATGGGAGGCCGTGGCAAGGCTCTGCCATGGGTGAGCCTTTCTCTCTGTCAATATTGAATGGCAAAGCTGGCCCATTGTGCTCCTCTTCCTAGTGCTTCTTAGCTTTAAATTGCTTTGGAGGGATTAAGGGGGAATCCAGGATTGGCTACATAATTTGCTGAGCTCCATGCAAAATGAAATGCAGGACTTCTTGTTAAAAAATTATTAAAAATGTAGAGATGGTGATAGCAGGGCAAAACCAGGAATGGAGCCCTTCTAAGGCTCTTCCTGAGAGAGGAAAGGTGATCTTGTGAAGGTCACTCAGCTTGCTGGTAGCAGAATGGGGACTAAATCTTAGCTTAGCTTCCATGCCAGTGTCCGTTCTGACTCTCCAAGGAGCTGAGTCAAGTGAAATTGCTTTCTTTCACTGTGGACTAAATTAGAACTTGGGGATAGAGTAAGCTGCAGGAAGGGAGATGAGATAAATGGAAATTGACTGGAGAAAACAAAAGAGTTTAGAAAGTCAAAGCAGTTTATCTGAGTCTTGTCTGATTCACAATATACAGCAGAACAGACAAATACCTGTGCAGAAAAACAAAACTGGAAGAAGATGTTCTCAATTAAAATATGGATATTTCCAACCAGCCTTGAGATCATCTGATATGGGGTAGATTATCCAGAGTAAATAGAGACAGGAAAGAAGAATCTTTAGTCCCATGCCCAGGGCAGAGGGGGGCTCATTGTTTTTTCCTTCCTTACATGTCACCTCTTCAGCTGCAAGGCCTAGGAGACTGTGAAGGGAAACAGGTTTCATTCATTCCTTACTTCCTTCATCCATCCATCAAATGTCCCTTGAGCACCTGTTGTAGGCATTGCACTGAGCTAGGATCTTAAATGAATGTTTAAGATGTATTTGCTGCCCTTAAAGAGGGTGGATAGATGTGTATCAGGGAAGAAAATAAACCATAATAGAGTGCAGTACCAGAGATATATACAGTGTACTATCAGACCTCAAGAGAAGGAGAAATTCACACTGTTTAAATTTCTTAGTTGATAACTTGCCTGCATGTTCCTGTTTGCTTCCAAAACTGCTGCACTATCTATTCAACATCACTGAGCTCCTCTTTTCCAAAAGACTCTTGGAGGAAAGGGATGGTGACAGGAGAGTCTGGGTGTGGAATTCTGGTAGACAGTTCTTGCTTACACTTAGTGATGCACATCTCTGTACCAATCATTTCCTGTGTGGCCCAGGTGAGGAGGACATGCAGTGGGGTGGTTCTGGCATGGACCTGATCTCCATCCCTGCCACACATGTGCTTTCTCCTGCCTTTTGCTTGTGTGTCCAAGAATAGCCCTGCTGAGGCCAGGGAGAAGGCTAGCTTTGCTGTGTCCTCATCTGTAAAGAGCAGGAAGGAAGAGGTATAATAAAACACTATTTCCTAACTCAAATAGATACAGCCTGGCCTCTGTTGCAGAGACACTAGGATGGAAAGAGAGGTGGAAGAAGTACAAATTGTAAAGTCTGTCATAGAAAAGAGAGAGAGGAGAAGAGACCACAAGAGATGATACTAAGCTCCTACCTAGCAAAACTTACTCTGTGTTTCTCTGTTCCTTGGCTGTTGAGCACATCATCCACCAGGAAATCTATACATAGCTTTTGATACTGCTGGAGAGAATAGAAATGAGGGGAATTCCCACATATATTCATATGTCCCATAAAAATAGTGCTTTGCACTCATGCCGACTCTTAGAAGCTCTTATCACCTTCGGGATCTCATTTTCTCCCTCAAAAACCCATGAAGATTGGTGGGGTCTGAATGGTAATTCCCATGGCCTAGAAGAGGCAACTAACCTACACTCAGTGTAGACTAAGCTACTTACCCCTGATCCCAGTGGGTGGCCGAAAAGGGACAAGAGCCCAGGTATTCTGCTTGGCATTCTCTCCACTGCTCGTGCTGCTTCCTGGATGCATGACGTTTCCTGCTCCATTTACTGCAGGGTAGAGTATGACAGGAGGTCAGTATGAGCTGGCAGAAGGGTTCAGTGGCCACTGGAAACTTAAGGACAATTAGATACCGCCATGCGAACATGTAATGTCTTTTCATGGCATCTCTTGCCCTTGTCAAATAAAATACTTCGCACAGCCATTCATCGGTTGGCCCCACACTTAAAATACAAGGCTAGGATCCAGGCAACTCTCCATTCCTCCATCTTTTTGAGCCCTCACCCTGAGCCATCATAGAGACACTTGGAGCTGAGTAGGGATACTATTGGTCTCCTAATTACTCCTAATTGCCCTGTAGTTTTGTGGTGTCTAAGTGGTGTAACCTAGAAACCAGTTCTGTGAAACTCTTTTAATCCTGGTGTCCTTATTAGGGAGAGTATAAATCAGCTTGATCAGGCATCAGTGGCTTAGCGCATTTCTCATTTATATCTAACTCCATCCGCTATACTTATCAAAATCCAACTCTCCTTTACAGCCCAGATCTAATGCTGCATCTTCTTCTGTAAAAGCTTCCAGGAATTTCTCCCTACTCTGGACACCCACAGTACTTGTTCTGAGCCTTTCTATGGTGACCATTAGTTTCTACATGGCATGTTAACTTGCTGACTTATGTCATCTTATACCAGAGACTGTGTCTAATTTGTTTTTCTATCATCTATTCTGAGCATTGACAATGGCAAAGGTACATGCTCAGTTAACTAATTGTTGAATGAAAGCATATATTGATCATATTCTCAGTATGTGATATTGTGGAGGCCTGTAGAAAGTCTGTTGATGCACTGTGACCACTTCTAGGTGGCTTAGGTGCATTGCTAGCTTAAATCTTATTTCCAATGGATTTCCTTCATGATTACAGTGTGCCTGAAACTATGCACAACATTTTTTCAGGGATCAGTATCAGTTAATTTTTCTTGCAAAAAGGAAAATAACAATATGGACTTCGAACAGGCTAAAATCCCACGGTGTCCCCCTTTCTGTAGCCATCAATAAATGCAATCTCACTTGGCCAGACTTTGCTGAACAGAATCGAGAATGTGGAAAAGAAAATTGAAATCCAACATACACATACAGCACTTTGTTTTTTCCAATAATTCCTCTATTTGCCTAGTTCATACTTTATACCTATTCTCTATGTAAAAACCAATGATTTGACTTTTGAAATCTATTCATTAAGGTTCAATTATAGGGAAGCGGACTTGGCCCAGTGGTTAGGGCATCTGCCTACCACATGGGAGGTCCGCGGTTCAAACCCCAGGCCTCCTTGACCCGTGTGGAGCTGGCCCATGCGCAGTGCTGATGCACGCAAGCAGTGCCCTGCCACGCAGGGGTGTCCCCGCGTAGGGGAGCCCCATGCGCAAGGAGTGCACCCTGTAAGGAGAGCTGCCCAGCGCGACAGAAAGTGCAGCCTGCCCAGGAATGGTGCCGCACACACAGAGAGCTGACACAACAAGATGACGCAACCAAAAGAAACACAGATTCCTGTGCTGCTGACAACAACAGAAGCAGACAAAGAAGACCCCACAAAAAGACACAGAGAAGAGACAACTGGGTGGGGGGCGGGGAAGAGGAGAGAAATAAATAAATAAATCTTTAAAAAAAAAAGGTTCAATTATATATATATTTGGCTTCATGGATGTGTCAAATGTTATCTTAGGCTCATTCCCATGTACTTCCTCATTCAATTCTATCCACATCTCTGAGGAGGAGTTGATAACCCTAAACTAACAAGCGAAGCCCTGCCCACCCCAAATCCACACTAACTCATGCAGGTAAAAATATGGCTTGTCATAGAGGCCAAAGCTAGTAAATGGCAGATCAGGATTCATTAAACAAATATTAAACGATCACCATTCATTAATATATATTTATTACATGTATTTTCTACCTGCTGAGCATTGCGGATACTTCATGGGAGACTAAGATATGGTCTTTACCCTCAAGGCGCTCACAGTCTGGTGAGAGGGACACACACTGCAACAGAAAACAATATAAGGTGACGAATACTCTAATGCAAATACTGACCAGAGAGTCTATGTGAACAAGTTTGTATTTTTTTTCATAGAGATCTTCTCCTCTGTATGTTCTCTAACTTTCAGATACAACAATGGTGGTGATGCTTAAAATAACGTTTTCCCAATAAACTGAGTCAGCCTAAAAGCATATTAATAATAGGAGTGCAGGCTTCAGGCTTAAGCTTTCTTATAGGTAATTGGGCGCATGCAGATGCCATAGAGGAATAGGGAAGAGGCTGCACCTGCTTTCCCAGTCAGTATATTCCAGTAAAGGAGGAAGTTGGCAGATGAATCCAGGATTTCATGAAGGGGAAGGCAGGAGAGAGAGAGGTGTGTCACTGCAGAACCAGAAAGGCCACACGGACAAAACCAATTCCCTACCTCTTAAAAAATAAGCTCCACCCTGTAAACATCCTCACTCCTCTCCTTTGACCCTTTGTTTCAGAGTGAGCAAGTGACTCTCAGCCCACTCGGTGAGTTGATTTTCAGACTGAGTGGGGTGACGGCACAAGGACACCCTCCTGCTGGGCTGCACAGAAACCAACCATAGCTCCTCTGGCCCCTGTCTGGGGTGGGGCCCTTCATCCAGGAGGAGAAAGAAGAGCCTGTAGGACCAGACAAAGCCTAGTCAGGTAAGGCCGTGGGCTTGTCACTGGCTCTGTTAAGAGATGGGGGTCTTTCTAGGAGCTAATTCGTCCTGACCCTAGCCTGGGTCTCTGGCACCTCCGCCACTGACCTGCAGTTTGACTAGAAGCTTGTGGTTTTGCATGACCGTGTGAAAACTCTACTTTTTTTACTTGCTGTCTAGGGATCATGACATGTGTAGATTAGCATTTTTCAGCCTTCCATATCGCTTGACATACTTAGCTATTTATTGATCTTACCGGCCCTGGAAGAGAGAGAAGATAGACCTAATTCTCCCCATTTGGTGCAGTAGTGAATTGGAAGTTATTTGCTCAAGTTTGATCAGCAGGCAAAGACCAAGATTACAGACAGGTGTTTTGAATCTTCATTCTTTATTTCCTCTACAACACCCAGCAGGTCCTATCTTATCTCAAAAAGATCCAAGAAGCAAAAGGGCTTCCTCAACTGTCAAATGGCAAATAAAAGTGATTATTTCCTCACTGGCAGGTTGGGAGGAGTATTTTTTAATTCCTATGAGAGAGATTTTTATAATGGTATGTAGGCTCCATCATATAAGACTGCTTGAAGGAATAAATGAGAGTATGTAGGTAAAGTGGCCTGGAAAAACTTCCCCCAAATGTGAGAGAGATGATTCTGTGGAGCCTGAAATGTGATCTGGCTCTCTGCATGAGAAAGCTTTAACTTGGGACTATAATGATTCTATCCTAACAGTGGCAGCATTATTACAGGCCACAAAGTCCTTGGGGAAATATTTAGCCTCAGTCTTACTGTGGTATGTGGAAAAGCAAATCTCAAGAGGAATAAACACACACACACACACACACACAAATCTTTTCAATTGACTCCTTCAATTTCCTCTCTTGTGAGAGCTATCATTATATCTCATTGTTCTACAGTTCTAAGAAAATCTCATCTTCAGTGATTATGTAGTTTATTTTTTAAAGATGCTAATTTTAGCTATCATTTTCCCCTTCTCGCTCAAAAGGTTGTACCGTTTTAGTTGTGGAAGAAAATGTTTTCTTTGTGCGCGCGCGTGTGTGTTTGAGTTTGTTATGAGAGTGTTAATCTTCATCCCGTGGGCCCACCACAATGCAGTGGGTTGCAATACTATGTAATGCTTGGTAGCAAGCTGTATGTTCTAAATGTCTTTCTTGCTGTAAGAACCCTGAAGAGATCAATGACATTTTATAAATCGGGAAACCAAAGCCTTGAAAGAGTGATGTTCACGAAGTTGCACAGCTAGTAATCATTGTCACTATAACTCGAACATTGCTCTCTTACTCTTTCACAGCTTGGACATCTAAAGAACAGTGCTGAGTATCCCAGAGTCAAAGCATTAGCTGCGTTAGTTTGGGGACTGTATCCAGATATCCTTTACAATACCTTCCAGCTAAAATTTTAGTCTTTCCTTAAGATCTGGTAGAAAGTCATCATAACCTATGGTATAGGGGTATTTCCCAGAGAAGTTTCTTTCTTTATTGAATTAGTTCTTGTGGAATATTTGTTTCAGCCAAATTCTGGAGCTGCTCCTCAGGTATAGGGTGTGGAGAGATGGACAAGAAATGGTGGTATCTTCATTTTGTTTAGTCAGTCTAGATCTTTGTGTCTTCTAGGACCTTCTAAATAGGTGTCACTTAGTTCAGTTGTTTAATACCTTGTAATTCCAACTGCTCTTTTATTCAGACTTGTAGAATCTGATAGCAGGGAAAAGTCTGAGAGATCATTTACCCGGAATTTGCAGACCAGCAACCGCTGAGTTCAAGCTGATGTGTTCTCTTTTTGCTTCAGTGTTAAAACTGAACTAATTACAAATATTTAAAATCATATTTCTTATAAAAATCCATATATCTAATTTTCATGAAGCTCAGAAGATCTGATACTATTGGAAAGCACATTGGCTTAGTCAGGGCAGCATCTGCTCCCTGTAGATGGAGCATATATTCTCCAATTCTCTGTAACCCCCATTGTATCTTGTTTAGGCTACCAAGTATTTACATTTGCCACTACTGGTCTCTTTCAACCTCTGATGTGTTGGAGTCCTCTCAGAGCATTCTCTTTCAAGGGACAATTAGTTATACATAGCAATAGACCAGGTCACAGGTCAAAGTCACCAGGGAGGAGGTGAAGTTAATTTTTTGTCCCTAGCCTCTTATTATATAAGAGGTAAGAAGAGAGATGATGACTTTAGCAGATCATGCCATTGGCCCTGACACTTACCTAGACTTCTTTCTTAAGCCAGATATTGAAGCTCAGTGTCTTGAAAGTTCAAGTATTGAGCAAGCTGACACAGCATCATCATAATCTCTGGGTGTTTACAAGGGAATAGAAAGGAAAGTTGACACTGGCATGGTGATGCTCTTTACTCAACTGATCAATGGCATAAAAATAAGAAAAGAAATGGTGATGTGTGCTAGTATGTGAGTAGCAATACAATGTGCCCAAAAAATATAGAATAAATTGCTGAAATCCTAGAAACAAGCCAATTGGTATGTTTTCTTTCATCCACCCATTAATATAATAACCACTTCTTAGTTATTTATGGTTTACACAGCTCTAAGCTTAGGGACTTAAGGTCGAAGAACAGTGACCTTCCCCAAGGGGTTTGCCATCTAATATAAAAAATCAGTAAACAAATAACTACAGCACAGTATAAAATATAATAATTCCTGCAAGAAGAATAACACAAATGCTGTGGTTTCACCAAGTAAGGAGAGATTTATGGCAACTACATTGGCTATGGGTGGTTGTAAGAAGGAAATGGCATTTGGGTAGGTAGAGGTGATGCAAAAAGTTTCTAGCCAATGAGAAAAGTTGAAGCAAACTCTTAAGTTAGTACTATCTGAAATGCACTTGAGGGATAGAGAACATCTACTGTGGCTAGATAGAGAGGCAGTGGGACTGAAGTGGAAATGAGGCTGGAAATGTAGGTCTGCACCAGATTCTAGGTGCTGAGCAGGCTAAGGGCTCCAGGTACAACATGGTGGGTTTGAGGAACATTGTCGAATAGACGTTTAGTCTAATTTCAAGGCTGTCCAAGTCCGTAATTTGGCAGTGACAGAACATCAGGTACCACTGATTTTTTTTTTTTTAATTTTTAAATGATTTTTATTTTAGGTTTTTGAGAAGAATTAACAGATGAGAAGTACTTGGATTCTAGTTGTTCATTGATTGAATGTGGGATTATGAGACAGGGAGGCATCAAGGATAACTCTGAGGTTTTTGCCTGAGCAACTTGTAGAAAGGAGTGGCCATTAACTGAAATGTAGAAGACCATGAAAGGAACAGTTATTTGAAGGAATATTTGAAGGAATATTGAGAGGTTAACTTAGTCAAGCTAAGTTTGAGATGTCAGGTAGTTAATATAAGAATGGGGAGTTTAGTGAAGAGATCTGAGTTAAGAATTTAAAAAATAGGAGTCATCAATATACACATGGTATTTATAGCAATGAGATTAAATAAAATCACCAAAGGAGTATGTGCATACAGAAAAGAGAAACAGTTTAAGGACTGATTCCTGGGGTATTGTAATCTTTTGAACTCAGGAATATGCTGAGAAACCAGTCAATGGTGAATTGCACCAGGAGCAGTATTTTATCACTGAAATTGTTTAGAATTCCCAGCACGTGGTAAAAATGAAAAGCAGGCTGTCTTTTAACAAGGTTTATTATTGTTTTACATTTTCTAAGTGCATTACTTTATTGCCTAGAACCTGGGGCAGACCACTCCCACCATTCTCACTACTCTCTACTGGAACCAAAATAGCAGATAGAGGAAGAGCAGCCAGAGTAGTGGGAGAAAACTAGGTGAGAGCTGTGGTCCTTGGAGCCTGGTGAGAAAGAGAAGAGTCAGGTGGATAGATGCTGCTAATAAGTAGAGTTAGATGGCGTCTGAAAATTGAACATGTAGCAGTGTTTCTGAAGTGGGTTCAAAAACAGAATGAGAGAAGAGGAATTGGAGATGTGAATATATACATTCCCTTAAAAGAATTATTTTGTGAAAAGAATCAGACAAAATGGGCTCTAGCTGAAAGGGAAAGAAAGTTCAAGGGAGGCTTTTGTTTTTTAAGATGGGAGAAAGATAAAAGAAATGCAATTTTGTATAGTGTATAACTTGCTTTACGCATATAGAGTATTTTATTTTATCTTTTCTACAACCATGTGGACCTGTATATTTATGTGACCATTTTGAAGATTTCACATCACTTTTTATCATTACCCATGCCTCCAACCCTCATTAATATTAGTATAATTATTACCATCTGTTAATTTACCAAGATTTGTTTGTTAATATATATAATAAATGAAGCACTCTTGCTTGTAAAATGAAGAGGATGAAATGTTCAAACACAAAAACACATGCACTGAAACACACACTCCTACCTCTCAAACTCACAATTAATAAAAGTAATGCAAATTAAAACAAATATTGGACTCACATTTGTAGCTGCCAATTAAAAAATATAATTTTAAAATATCATACAGCCCTTTGCTGAACTGCAGGAAATGGCCCCTTCATTTCCCGCAGACTTAAATAGGTATGTAATAGTTAAGTTCATGTGTCAACTTGGCCAGGTTATTAAGTCTAGTTGCTTGGTCAAGCAAGCACTGGTCCAATTGTTACAGTGAGAATATTTTATAGATTTAAGTCATCAGTAAATTGATTGTGTCTGTGGCTGATTACATCTGCAATTAATTAAGGAGATTACCTTCAACAATGAGCGACATCTCTTCCAATCATTGAGGGCCTCAAAAGGAGAAGTGATGATTTCAGTAGTCAAAAGGAAGAATTGCCATCTACCAGCTAGCTTCTCCTGGGAATTCATCAACCTGCATCAGAGTTCACAGTTGTGGCCTGTCCTATGGAATTTGAACTTCCCTATTCCCACAGTTGCATGAGCCAATTCCTATAATAACTATAATAATGTTTATGTTATATATATATTCTGTCAGTTATATTTCTTGGAGAACTTTGACTAATACATATTTGGTACCAGAAATTGGGTGGTTCTTGGGGAGCAATCTTAAGATTGAGGGTTCTAGGGTTTTGGGAAATGGCTCTCTAATTAATTAGATTCAAAGAAAATAATACTCTATTTTCAATGATCAAGATGATAATCCATGGCATGAATTGGCAATAGAGATAAGTAAAATATCACCATTGGATACTGCTAATCAAATGTGTATAAGAAGCAAGGCTCTGGGTGAGAGTATACTTGATACCTTATCAGAGTTTTGTGAAGTTAAAAAGTATAATCATGTTGGCTGGTTATTTCTAAATACGCTGGATGCAGTTGTAAAGAAAGGAACAAGGTAGAGGCTTCAAATTTCCAGCTTAAGCACTACATGAAGAGCATGAAAGTTTCTATGTGTGCCCTGAAAGAAACTCATTTTGTGTAGCTGCAGGTTTGAGATTTCTGAAAACCATATGCAGTGTCATTATGTGAGTGGCTGAATTACAATGTAAATTGAATTCCTAATCTTTCATGGTGTCAGCTGTTAAAGGAAGGTCATTGATTGGAAAGGAATGGGATCCTGGAAATTAGAAAGAAGACAAATGGGTTGATAATGATGATGAGGACACTGAAATCCTAGATTCTGCTCAGTCTTCTTTGCTAGATAAACCTATAATAGTCTGATCTGAGGAATCAACCACTCAGTCTCCAATCTGCTCTAAGGAAGCAGCCATCTGTCCTTTACCTGAAGAGATTAACCTTGCTGTGTCTGATACACCTGTAACCACTTCCCCTGGAATGGAAAGAGCCCTCTCACCTCTGTCTGAAGAGATTAATCCTATTTCAGCAGATGAAACTGCAGCGGAATTCCCTTAGGTATCTGGCTTGAAAGACACCTCTAATTCCTCTCATGACCCACCCCCACTAGACCTATAATAGATTGAAATCCCAACAGGCCCCCAAAGGTGAGTTACAAAGTGTGACACATGAGGAGATGCGGAGCACTTCAAAAGAACTGCATGAGTTTTCTAATTTATTTAGATAGAAATCAAACAAATATGTGTGGGAATGGATATTAAAGGTGTGGGATAATGGTAGAAGGAACAAAAATTTGGATCAGGCTGAATTTATTGATATGAATCCACTAAGCAGGGGTTCTAGATTCAGTGTTGTAGGGGTTGGAAAGGGCTCTAACAATTTGTTCAGTTGGTTGGCTAAAGCATAGGTCACAAGATGGCCTATATTAAATGAAGCAGAAATGCCAGAACTGCCTTGGAATAATGTATATGAGGATGTCCAAAGCCTAAGAGAATGTTAGAATGGATTTATTATGTGAGACCAGCTCACCTACCCCAGGAATGTTCAGAGGATACACCTTTCACCAGGACTGTGAAGAGTGAACTTGTGAGACTAACTTCATGATACATGAATAGCTCTGTGGGTTCTTTTCTCTGTAGGTCAGATATTATGGTGGGAACTGCTCCACTGAATTTGGATTTTTTAAAAACATAATGAGGATAATCAGATCCCAGGTTGGCAGAAGCCAAGTGTGGTAGCACTTAATTGCCAAAGACAAGGTGGACAGGGATAACATAATGTACAGCAGATTTGGAGCAGTAATCAGAATAGTTTGACTCCCAGAGACCTATGGTGTTGGCTAGTAGATCATGGGGCTCCTAGAAGTAAAATATATTAGCTGTCTACTAAATTCTTCTTGATCTTTATAAGCAGAAGAGGTCTAAGTACTTGAATCACAAAAAGAGAGATCCATAGCCCTTCAATTAATTCCCAGACTTGATACAGTTTATAGACACAGTAACCTTTGAATGAAAGGAAGGTTAGGTCCCCTTGGGGAAGGATCCTTTTACATTGCCAAAAATTTATACTAATAGCATAAGTCAAACTCTCAGCCTTCCCCAAAGGGACCTGTGGCCCTTTACCAGGGTGACTGAGAATTGGGGAAAAGGAAATGATTAGACATTTCAGGGATTATTAGACACTGGCTAGGAAATGACATTGATTCTAGAAGAACCAAAATGTCACTGTGGTCCACCAGTCAAGAGTAGGAACTTATGGAGGTCAGGTGCTCAATGGAGTTTTAACTCAGGTCCATATCAGAGTGGGTACAGTGGGTTCCCACACTCATTCTGTGGTTATTTCCCTAGCTCCAGAATGCCTCATCCAACATCATGATATTCTACACAGCATTGCTTCTGATCAAGGAACCCACTTTGGCAAATGAAGTATGGAAATTGACACATGCTCAAGGAATTCACTGGTCTTACCATGTTCCCAATCATCCTGAAGCACCTGGATTGATAGTGGAATGGTCATTTGAAGACTTATTTCACACCAACTGGGTGGGAAAACATTGCAGGACCGAGGCAATGTTCCCCTGGAGGCATTATATGCTCTAAATTGGTGTCCATTCCATGGCACTCTTTCTACTAGGGCCAGGATTCTTGGGTCCAGGAATCAAGGGGTGGAAAAAGGAGTGGCACAATTCACAATTACCCTTAGAAAAATTTTGCTTCCTGTCCCCACATCCTTAAGCTCTGCTAGTCTACAGGCCTTAGTTCCAAAGGGAGGAGTGCTTCCACCAGGAGACATAAAAATGATTCCATTGAACTGGAAGTTAAGACTGCCACCCAGCCACTTTAGACTCCTCACATTTCTGAATAAACAGGGAATTACAGTAATTCACAAGGGAATTACTGTCCTGGATGGGGTAACTGATCCTAATAAGGAGAAATAGGACTTCTATTATACAATGGAGGTAAAGAAGACTTTGCCTGAGATACAGGGGATACCTTAGAGTGTCTCTTACCACTATCATGCCCTATGATTAAAGTAGATAGAAAATTGCAATAACTCAATCCCAGCAGAACTACAAATAGCCCAGAAACTTCAAGAATGAAGGTTTAGGTTCCCTACCAGATAAAGGAGCACAACTAGTTGAGGTGCTTGCTGAGGGTAAAGGGAATATAAAACAGGTAATGGAAGAAGGTTATTAAAGATATGAGTTATGACAATATGGTCAATTACAGAAATAAGAAATATAACGGCTATGAATATTTCCCCTTTGTTTTGTTATGGGCATGTTTGTATATATACATAAAAAAGTCTTTGTTTCCTTACCGATATTATCCCCTCATCATAACATAGATTGGATTAACATTACATCATAGTATTTAAGTTATTGGATATCAAGTTTAAGAATGAATATTACCCAGGTATTTGCACCCTTTTTTGGAGAGTTAGTGAGTTTTCATTTGTATGCAGGACAGGTGAGTACTGTTAGGTAAAAATATGACTTATTTTTCTTATTTGAGATTAAGTATGGTTTAAAGAGATTTGTATGGGTGCCAAGTTGACAGGGGCGGACTGTAATGGTTAAGTTCGTGTGTCAGGTTGGCTAGATTATGATGTTTAGTCAAGCAAGTACTAGAATGATTGTTACTGTGGGGATATTTCATGGATTTAAATAATCTACGGTCAACTAAGGAGATTATCTTCAACAATGAGAGAGGTCTCATTCAATAAAATGAAGACCTTTAAAGGAGAATTGATGATTTCAGCAGTCAGAAGGAAGAATTTCCAACTCTGCTTCAGCCAGGCAGTTTCTTCTGGGATACTGAAAACTTTCATGAGAGTTCCAAGCTTGTTGCCTGCCATACAGAATCTGGACTTGCCTATCCCCACAGTTGCATAGGTCAAATCTTATAACAAATCTCCTATCAGTTCTTTTGTACTGGAGAACTCTGACTAATATAGTGTACAACATTTTGGTGGAGCAATTGGCTATGTATATCAAGAATTTTAAATCTTTATTTTTTTGACCCAGCATTTCCACTTCTAGGGATTTTTACTAAGAAAAACTTAAGAATTGTAAAAAGTTTTATGTTCAGTCCTTCGTATATTAAACAGTCAACCGCAAAATGAAAAGGAAACAACATAAATAACAAACAATAGGGATAGGTTAAATAAATATGGATAGTTGTATAATGGATCCCTATAGAGCCACTAATATGATGTTGTAGGATATTATTAACTAAGTAGAGAAGCACAGTGGGGGAGCAGGTAATTGGGGCCAGAGAGATCTTTAATCTCAAGCAAGTTCCTTAACTTTCTTGAGCTTGGTTTTCTTAATCTTTAAAATGAGAATAATTAGGGGAAGCGGACTTGGCCCAATGGACAGGGCATCCACCCACCACATAGGAGATCCACGGTTTAAACCCCGGGCCTCCTTGACCCATGTGGAGCTGGCCTATTCACAGTGCTGATTCGCGCAAGGAGTGCTGTGCCATGCAGGGGTGTCTCCTGCGTAGGGGAGCCCCATGCACAAGGAGTGTGCCCTGTAAGGAGAGCTGCCCAGCGTGAAAGAAAGTGCAGCCTGCTCAAGAATGGTGCCGCACACACGGAGAGCTGACACGACAAGATGACACAGTAAAAAGAAACAGATTCCCGGTGCTGCTGATACAGATAGAAGCAGTCACAGTAGAAAGCACAGCGAATGGACACTGAGAGCAGACAACTGGTAGGAGGGGGGAAAGGGGAGAGAAATAAACAAAAAATAAATCTTAAAAAAAAAAAAGAGAATAATTATAGTACCTGAGCCACAGGGCTATGATGAATTTGAAATGAGGTAATACACGTAAAGCCAAGTGCTTGTTACATGGTAAGAACTTAATAAGCATTGCCACCATTGGTTATTACCAGCATCCTCATCAACATGTGAAAACTGTATTTATAGCATAACTCCATTTTGGAAGTAGAAAAAAACATGATATGTGCATATACATACAGAAAAAGTATGAGAAGACATACATCAAAATATTTACTTTGCATGGTAGATTTAGGGGAAGACCTTCATTTTCTTCTTTCACTTTTATGAATTGTCTATAATGAAATATGAAAAATCAAATGTGTCCAAAGAACCATCAACATCTATTCCTATAAATGAGCAAATATTGATTCAGTTGTTCTGAGTCCATATTATCCCTATGTTATCCTTATTGTCAAATCACCAAAATCTCCCAGTACCATTGTCATCAAGGTGATATGTCCAGTGGTTTGTTCAGCTAGGCTTATATACCATAATATTCCTATCACTCTACACTCTACTCTGTCTTTCTGCTATTACCATCACCACCCAAACATACACACATATAATGGAAATTATAAACATTTATTAAGCATCTATTCTGGTTAAAACACTCAGTTGGCAGCAGGATTGGCATACAAAGCAGCACAGAGGATGGTTTCTGACTTAAAGGAGATTTTAGTTCCCCTGGAGGGTAAAGGCAGTCATTTATATGACCCATATTTGCTTTGTCATGTTGAAGAGGTCTAACCCAATGAGTTTGTGTGGTAGTGGAAAATTTACTTAAGGAGGCTTTCAAAATCAAGCGTTATTTCCAGACCCTCCTGAACTCCTTCTATCACCATTATCTTTGCATTCCTTATATGGTCACCTCTTTACCCACCACCATCAAAGGTGGGGTCAGCTTTTTAATCCCATGTTTCAATTTCTTTTGTTACCATATCCTATAACTCAGGCTGATTCTCATTTGGTTCATTTTCATGAAACAATTTATTTTTTAAACATTTTTCTCCTTGATTATAAGGATAATATATGCTTAATGAATGAAAAAAAGAATGGAAAATTTAGAGAACCGTAAAAAAAAAAATCACCCATAAGCCATATAATGGTATATGTGCTTCTGATGCACATGAGGGTGATTTTTTAATATGACAGTTTATGATCTGCAGTTTTTGCTTCACAATAATTGACTTTTCATGTCCATTAATATTTGCCTACTGGATTATTCTGCAACATCTTTGATAACCTTTCCCTCTGATAAATAAGCCCTTTTAAAAATTTCAATATGTTAATTTCTAGTATCATCCTCTGTCTATTTATATAAACTTCAGTTTTTGGAAGTATATGTAGCTTAGGACCCTGCTTTTTTCACATGGGCCTGGAATACAGACTCATGTCTATAGTAGTGTTCTGTGAATTGTTATCTATAACTTAATTGTGTTCAAAAATTGTTATGCATTGCATTATATTCCACTACAGATGTGCATCATAGTGGAATGCAATTAACAGCTTTAATTTAAAAATTTCTAATTTAGTGTTGATGCTTAAATAATTATTCTCTTACTAGGGTCTAAGTTTTATGGAAAAAACATGGTTTTGATTCATTTTTCATTGTAACTGTGGAATCAAGGGGCAAAATCCCCTTGTTCTAGGTGAGAAGAACTCTAAAGAAAAATATAAATTCTCCCTTATGTAAAGGAAGCCAGGAAGCTATGACTGGTAATTTCAGAAGCTGGAAGAAGAGCCTGTCACCCACAATGCTGTGCTTGTGAGAAAAATCTCATTGCAAATTGACCAGTTCTAGTTGAATAAAGCCCCAGGCTGGAAACTCAGTTTTCTGTAAAGTGCTACTCTCTCTGGTTAAAGAGAACAGCTAATGAAACCAGATAGGAGATTCCTACCATCAGATTTCTCCTGCTTGTTCAATTAACAAACAGAAGTAAAAACAAGCAAAGAAAAATCTAGTTACTGGTTCTTCTTGTTGATTTTCTATCCATGGGCCTCTTAAAGGTGAACTTTCTATAGAAAGAAGAACTAGAACAAGAAATTTTTGATTTATAGTGGGATAAGTGTAGTGAAAATTTTAGTACATACCAGACCTTTTCACCTTGTTTTATATTTGGTATTTGACTTGCTTTATAAATTACCTGTTAGTTCTCCATTGAGCCTCCATTGACTCTGAATGGAGTCTGTATTCCAGGCCCACATGGAATCTGAGACAAGATAGTTGGAAGGAACTTTAAGGCCAAATAGTTTAATACCCTCCCAGAACATGAAAAACTGATGCCCAGAGAGAAGAACTGTTTAACTTCTGAACCCAGATTTCCTGATTTATCCCTAACTCAGGGCTTTTTCCACCATTAATCAATTTCATATACTTCGCTTTCAAGTTCAACTAGCATAGATTCAGTCCATTATTAGACTCTTCCTAGTCTTCCATTTCCCCAAAGCTTTAAAGCTACTTGTCTTAATTTGCCTGAGCTGCTATCACAAATACCACACAATGGATTGAACTTAAACAACAAGCAGTTATTGGTTCATTGTTTCAGAAGTCAGAAGCCCAATATCAAGATATCAGCAAGGCTTCCTTTCTTCCCAAAGACTGTCATATTCCGGTGCTGGCTGCCTGCAATCCTTAGGGTTCCTTGGCTTTCCAGTCAAATTACAATGTCCTCTCTTTTCTTTTTTTTTTTTTTCCTGGGTTCCCAGAAACTTCCTACTTTTTCTCCCTGTGGCCTTCTCCTATAAGGCTTCCAGTAACCTGGATTAAGACCCACCCTGGTTCAGTTTGTTACAGCTTAACTAAAAATAGTGTCTTCAAAAGGTCCTATTCACAATGGATTCAAATCCACAGGAACATGGATTAAGTTTAAGAAAATGTCTAAACTGTAGTACATAATTCATCCTACCACAATATATTTTGAAACCTGCTATATATATCCTAGACCTGTAGATTCATTTAGTCATTTCATTCTTACAGTGACTTGAAAGGTAAATATTGGATCCCCTTCATGCTTGAGAAAACTGAAGCAAAAGGGTTTAAATAACTTCCCAACCTCAGACAACTGGTAAATTGTGGAGCCTGGATTCAAGCCCAGATCTATCTGACCCCAAAACTCTCTCCACTGTACCAGCCTTTCTCCTGATAAACATTGATTATGCAAAATGAATTGTTTTATGTCATTCCTTGTCCATTATCTAGTGAAAGGGTTGGCTTAATTAATTCTCCAAACATTTGTGCCTTTGAATTGTGGGTGAGTGATCTTGACACATCACCTACCAAGCTGTGCTTAAAGTAAAAGTAAAGACATCTTTTAGGCTCCAATGGAGGAAACTAAATTGTCGGATTTAGCCACTCCTAATGTACTGATTGGCTGAGCTCCCAAGCTGGATTGAAGCTTAATAACATTAAACAGACAAGGCTTAAAGTTTTGCAAAAGTCAAAGGAAAAAAAAAACAAAATAGAAAAGAAAAAACCTTGTTCAATATTGTATAAGTAATGACACCTATACTAGGTGAGAGGATGCATTTCAGCAAAAAGCCCTGCTGTCAGAAAATTTATTAAAGAGTTAGTAGGCATAAAGGAAATTTAGGGATATATTTCAGAATATGGATTATATTAGCCCAATATTTTCTCTTGACTCTTCTAAAAGACAGGGGGATATACTGTGATTTTTAACCCTTTTGGTAAAATGCAGGAGGAAAGAAGTAAAGTATGTCATTCTAGGTTGCTTCTGACTAGTGGTTCTGAACCTTGCCCCTGTATATGCCCAAGATCTTGGTGAGGTCTGTGTAGAATTGCTCCTCTCAATAGTCTCCCTTCAACATTTCTCCCCAGGCCTCTATCTAAAATAAGTTGACAGTCTTTTCTTTCTTCTCCTCCTCCATGCCCCTTGTGACAGCCTTCTTTTGTGAAGACTAGTACTTCGGCCAAATCTCTCTGTCCAGTCCACTGTAACTAAGGACTTTGTTCTCAGGTCTGTTCATTGGAAGTACATTGGACTTTTCTAGGACAAGCATCTTCTCCACCCTTTCCCCCTATATAATTTACGTAATGTGTTTGTAATTTCTTGGCCTACATAGCAGTTTCATAACTTCTTGGAAGATAAGTGTTGCCCAAGAGATGCTCGTTCTTCATCTCTCAAAGCTCCTCTTGATTTTGTTTCCTGAATGCAGGCTTTGCATATCATAGGGCAGATAAAATCATTACCTAATAACTCAATTATCCATGCATAGGAAACAATCTTTATTTAGGCATTAATTTTAGTCTTCTTTTCACTTGAAGTTTTACAAAATTTCTGAAGACTAAACTTTGATAAATTTTCTATATGGAGTGGAATTTTTTTTCCCTCTTGGTGGTAGATGCTAGAAAATGGAAAGTCTATGAGGAAAATGTGGGTGTTAAAAAAAAAAACAAAACACCTTTCAAATTTTTAAATGTTTGACTCAATCTTTTTTTAATTTTACAAAGATAATATTTTCATTGTAGAAAACTAGAAAATATAATTAAGAAGAAAATCTATCATCCCACCACCCAGAGAAAGCCAATGTTAAGATTTTGGTAGATACATTTATAAACTTTATTTTATACCTATCTGTAATTTACTTTTACAAAAACTAAAATCATGGTTTTGTTCTATTATAGCTTGCTTTTTTTTTTTAAAGCCATATACCATGGATGTCTTTCTATTGTATTTGTACAGTGTTGTTTGTCAGGCTACCTGATATAGATGTACTATAACTTATTTAACCAACCCCTTATTGAACATTTAGGTAGTTGCTAATTTTCTGCTATTATGGATAAACTATAAATAAAATAGTATTTTGCTGTTTTTTAAAAAGGCACTGGCATAATGGTTACAGTTAGATTTGCCACTGAAGGATAATGAGTTAAAAATAAAGATAGAGGCATCATGTATTTTAAATGATCCGTCCCTTTTTCATATGTTCAAATATACCAAGCCAGCTTGAGATGGTATACTGGTTATTCCTACTTTCTTATTATAAGACCTAATTCTTCAGACATGTAACATTATCAGTAAACCAAGGTAATAATATTAGAGATTCCAGTACTAGATGTGATGATAAACTGGAATAAATATGTTAAATCCCTTGTGAATAAAAGATTCTGTGTTTTAAAATAATTGTCACTCCCAGTAAGAGTACTGGTTTCAGGTAATCACTGTAGAATTTTCTAATAAATTTGTCCACTGATTAGGCTTTGGTGGAAGATTATAGAGATTCACAGGCAAATAGTAATGCCATTTGGAAGCTGACATAGTCTATTTTAGGTGGAATGCAAGAGAAAGAGTAATGAATAATATTAACTAAAAATAGTACTAAATATATAGACTGGCCCCAGCCCATTAAAAAGGGAGCATACAACTTTCCTCATAGTTAACTGGAAATATATTTTGGAGACATATCAAACATTTCAGTGTTTCTTGAAGAAACCATGAAATGTCATGGTTGAACTTTTTAGATGCAGAGATACTGCTAAATAATAATCCTTTGGACGACCCACTTTTGTTGACAACTATACCAAACAGAGAAGCAAATTTACCCATTCATTTGAATTTCTCTATTCACACATAGGGCATCTTACATAGGCTGCAGGCATTCTTTCACCACTAATATGTTCTGAAAGGACTTTTTGCCAGAGTGGGTGGTACCATTGGGTAGAGACCCAAGAAGTGAGAGTGGGGGTGGACCCACATCCTGGGGAGGACTAATGCCATCAAATAGAGGGAACTGTATCTCTCGAGAGAAAGGGTGGCTCCCAGGGCATTGGGGCAGTTGAGCAAGTTAGGCCCTGAACACTGTTGCAAGTATCTCTGGACGTGGCTCCTCGGGAAACGGAGGTTGGCTGTCACTGTGGGCACCAAGGGGATGGGAAAATGGGTGTTAAATGTGTGGAACCAAGGTAAAAGTGGGGTAAGAGAGGAGTTTCGCGAGAGTACACAAGGATGGATATAAAACATGTAATATTACACCATAAACATATAGGGGACGACAGACTGATAATGTAAACCATAATGTAAAACATAGGTTAACTAACAATTTAGAAAACTGTATATCCTAAAGTATGCACCACAATGTAAGCACAGATGTCACCTTGTTTGAAAGCTATTGTCTCAAGACTCTGTACATCACTTTAAGTAAATATGATGTGAATAGGTTGTAAGAGTATCGCTGTGGAAGGGAAAAGGTTTTGTGGTGGATGTGTGGGAGTGCTGTATATTGTATATATGAATTGCTGTGGTCTAGGGCTCTTGTGAAGAGAAGTTCAATAATTAGGGAAAAAAAAAAAGAAAAATATAAGATGTAGAATTTTTCCAAGTCAACACGTATTCTATATCTAACCTTTAAACCCCATTGCTATATGCCATTTTGCTAGTAAGGGATCCTGACATTATATTGGGCTTCAATTTTCAGGAAGTTCTGGATCACAGAGTGGTTCAACAATGGCAGCGGAGGAATACTGGTATAGGATACTATTGACAGGTGATATATGGCTGACAGGGAGCTATACAGGGCATATGTCCAGGGTGCATGGTAATGTTTGGATATACTCATAGTGGCAACAATTAAAAACTACAGCTGGGGGGGTACTGGGTTCCTGGCCGGGGGTGCTCTGTCGTGGTTCCTAGGGGAGCAGCAGCAGTCCCCCAGGTGCAGCGGCAAGGACCGGGAAGAAATGAGTGTCCAACAGTGAACCCCTGATACTAATGACTATGCTTGTGACCCTATATGCCTGAAATAAGAACAAGGCCTAGAGAAGCACTGTGCCTGGGAATTTCCTCCTGACAGCCTTCATGTTACTCAAATGTGGCCAGTCTCGAAGCCAAACTCAGCATGTAAATGCAATGCCTTCCCCCCAGCGTGGGACATGACACCGGGAATGAGCCTCCCTGGCACCGAGGGATCACTATCAACTACCAACTGATGATGCAACTGGAAAATGACCTTGAATTGAAGGTTCAATGCGGGTCAGCAGAATACCCTGTCTACATATAATAACATGACTTTAAAATGCTGTTTGACCTAATGTAAGGGGGAAAAGGAAAGGATAAATGAGTTTATATGGCTATGAGTCTCTAAAAAAGAGTCTGGAGGCTGTCAGAAGGATTGCCCTTATGCACAACTGAGCAGAGTCTAAGAGACAGAAAAAGTAGATATAATCCCCAGGTATTGGTTCCTTGGAGGGCTAAAGAGACCCACGAGTTCTATGGTCATGGCAGAAGGGGTTCACTGCCATGCCAGATGGCCCTTCTTTGGAGCTGGTGTTTCTGCGTGATGAAACTGGACTCAGATGGGATCTCTTTTCACAAGCCTTTCATGCTACTTTACTGGAATTGTAGTTGGTGTTGGGGTTTAAGATATAATTAGGGGATTTGAATCTCTGGACTGACAATATGATAGCCAGGCCCTTAGCCTCAACAGACCCCAGCTCCTACAATCGGATTTATTGGACTCACCTCACTCAGCTAAGATGGAGTTGAAGAAGGACAACCACCACACCATGGAGCCTAGAGAGCCTACAATTGAAAGCAGGAGGATTGCATCCAGTATCCATGTGGAATCTGAGCCTCCTCTTGACATAGAGGTGCAATGGACACAACCAATCCAAGGTCCACAGAGAAAAGGTAGCATTGGAGTGGGAAAAGTGGACATGGTGGCTGATGGATATGGGGAATGGCAGGAAGAGATGAGATGTGGAGGTGCCTTTGGGACTTGGAGTTGCCCTCGACGGTGCTTCAGGGGCAATCACCGGACATTGTAAATCCACCCAGGGCCCACTGGATGTAATGGGGGAGAGTATGGGCCATGATGTGGACCATTGACCATGAGGTGCAGAGATGCCCAGAGATGTACTTACCAAATGCAATGGATGTGTCATGATGATGGTAGTGAATGTTGCTGGGGGGAGGGGGGGGAATGGTGGGGTGGGGGTGGTGGGGTTGAATGGGACCTCATATTTTTTTTTAATGTAATATTTTTACAAGATCAATAAAAAAAAAAGAATAAAAAAAAGGATGACCTAAAGGCAGGGACCGACATAGTAAGCATGTGTACAGATGAAGGGCAAATCTTGGCCCTTGTAGGCTTCAGTTTTTATCTAGTCTCCTGGCCCAGGTAGAATAATTGCCTTCTGGGAAGGTTTGGCACATTTCTGGTCTAAACACATCTTCTCTCCATCCCATCACCCCCATTACTTGCCAAGAATTTTGACTTGGTCGAGATAGAAATCAGCCTTCTCTAACAGCATCAGACAATCCCATATCTGTCATCCTTCAGGTACTGCTACAGGTGCTGGTCACTTATTATTTCTTCGATGATAATAATGCAAATGGCTCTTCAAAAAAAAGATGGAAGATCAGGACATTCATTGTTTAAAAAATGCTTTCACAACTTGTTTCATTTGATCTTCACATGTTTTGTGACATGCACAAGCAGAAAAACCATCAATATCCATGTTTTTACAAAAAAGAAGCTGAGGGACATTATTAAGTCATGCATGTACACGGAGCACATGAAGATGGCATTACTGGTTACTCTTAATAATAAATGTTTTGATTGATTTTTCCCTGCTCCATACTCCTTCTCTCCTCCTAGTCACTTTGTGATTGAAGTTATACTTTTGCTGAAAGTCTGATCAAAACCAAATATCATCCCTCCCCAATAAGCCAATGGTGAGGCACACATTCAGAGAAACAAGGATTTATGAATATCACAGGTAGGCATTTTAATTTTCTCAGTAGATTTACTATAATTCTGGCTATAGTTGATCATTTCTTACAGTAATTGTAGTGGGTCACACAAACATATACATTTTTTTTTCCTTTTCAATATTCTGGCCATATTTATGCACATATGTACACATACACTTATATTTTCCTATATACACATATTTTAATTGTTTTGTTACTGAAATTTAGAAAAGGAAAAGGCCATTCATGACAGATGTTACTGTTGCTCATCTGTTTCTCTTATCTAACTACCTACAGCAAGCATTACCCAATGCCATATGAGGGGTATCAACTTTTCTGAAAGCATCTTAGAATAAACCTGAAAGTTTGAAAGAAAACTACTTTTGTTTCTCCTTATTTGTTCTCTGGCCTTTGTTATTTTAATAAGAACTTTTCTTATTGGTCTAACACTCTTACTTTTTCCTCCTCTTCTCTGGGTGGAGTTCTCTGGACCCACCAAGGTCTTCCTGGCATCCTGTAGAACAGTCTAACATCTTCACCTAGGTAGAATGGAAATGGGTCAAAATTGCCCAAGAATGCCTTTAACCTAACATCATCCTCTATCTAATTTGATGTTTTGTTTAATATTAAGCATTTAGGAGTGTAATATGTATTCCATTATCAAAACACAGTTTGTCCTTTGACCATGGTGAGAGACAATATGAGAAGTTAGCAGTGTCAATATTTTAGACCCTTTCTGGCCTGTTCCACCCCTACCAAGTTCCTACTCCTGAATATTGCCCCTTGGTTTCAGGACAGACCTCCATCTCTTTACATGCTTTCTAGAAAGACTGTGGTTTTCATCAAGCATCTCTTCGGATGCTCTCAGGTAGAGGTGGGCTTTTCTTTTTCCATCTATTACTAGGGGTGCAGATATCCTCTGTGACCAATCTCACTGTGCTGCACAGAGTGTTAAGTAGTCTGTGGGCATCCAACTGGGACATTTGAGGGCAGAATTTCTTCCCTCACAAAGCTCACAATCCATTCATGGAGCTCAAACACAGGCAGTGACTAAGGAACTGGTCTGGAGAAGATCTTGATGTATGGAAAGCATGGGATTAATTGCATTTCTAAATAGCTATTAATGTTAAACTTCCTCGAACTGGTGAGTTAGGAGCATGGTATAGAAGAAAATATTTCAAATCCTCTCTAGTCAGACAATGAAACCATAAGATCTGAGGAGAGATAATCTCTAAGCTGAAATTCCATTGCATTATCAGTCATGGGAGCTCCATGTAGTGAAGAAGTTTATTACTGATCCATTTGTTCAACTGATACATAATGAGCACTTTCTATGTGCTCTACTAGGTACCAAGAATACCATAGTAAGCAAATCCATCCCATCATCCAGAATCATATTTATGAATGGGGTGGATGGAAAATTTAAGTTGAGTTAGCAGGCCTTAGAATATGGTAAGTATGGTCATTAGGGATAAGTGTAGTTCATAAGGAGAGGCAGTGGAGGGGCACCTATGAGATAAGGTTGGTCAGGGAAGCCTTCACGTTGCTATCTAAACTGAGACAAAAAGGTCAGTGGGAGTTATCCGGTCAGGAAAATGAGAAGGAGCTTGGTTATAAGATTGAAGGGAGACCAGTGTGGCTGAAACATAGCATATGACTGCAGTGATGGGAAGGTGAAGTTGGGAGAAGAAAGGGAAAGGAAGAGATTTGGTGAGATATGAGACTCTGCAGGTAAGCAAGGATTCAGATAATGAAGGGTCTTATTGATGAGGAGTTTAGATTTTATTCTAAGAACAATGGGGATCAGTGAAGGACTAAGTGTAGAGTGACATAATCTGATTTGTATTTCCTACTGTGTGTTGCACAAATTGGAGAGAGTAAAAGTGGCAGATGGGAGAAGAGTTTGAAGATCTTTCTAATGATCCTCATGAGATCAACTAAGGATGTGGCAATAGGGATGGTAAAAGTAGAGAATTCAAGAAATATTAAGGAATTAAAAACTACAGAACTCTGTCCCTGACTGGTGAGGATTGGATAAGAATAGCAAATCAGGAAGGCTTTTGGCTGGGGCAACTATATAGCTGCAATATCATTCACTGAGTTTGGAATCATAAGGATGAACAAGTTTATGGGCGATATAAGAAGATGATAAATTCATTTTCATATATGATTAACTAGAAGTCTTCTAAAGTGACATATCTAGTAGACAGTTGTGTTGATGGATTTGAAGTGTGAGAGAAAGCTCTGACTGGAGATACAAATATGGGGATCATACATTAACAGGTAATGGATAAACAATGAGATGAAGATGACTTAGAGAGAGCACACGGAGTGAAAAGAGGATTCTGGACAGAAATCTGAGAAACATCAGCATGTTAGAAATAGAAAGGGTCTCTTTGAAGTGAACTACAAGCAATGAACAAAGAAGAAGAAAGAAAATTGGGTATCTGGAGTTCTAGAGAAAAGAAGGAAATGAGACTTTGCAGAAGGATTATGTCATCAATCAATAGTGTCAAAGAGGTCAAGGGAGATGAAGAATGAAAGTATCCACTAGATTTCATAGCAAGAACTTTGTTAAAAATATCTTAAAGTTATGCTGGGACCAAAAATCAAATTGCTCTTGGTGATGGAGTGAATGAGACAAAATGAACTGGTGAAAGCAAGAGTGGATGATTATTTTTGAAGGGGCTGGTGGTGAGAAGCAAGAGATATATCAATCCTTTTTGTGCTTTTTAGGGTGAAGTAGGACAAGTGTGCTCTTTCGCTCTTTAGTTCTTGGCAGGCTTTTACATACGTGAGTAGTGTAATTTATATTCTCCTTGTTTTCTCTCTTCTCAATTGATTTCTCCACTTTCCTCTACTCTTCCTTATGTGATACAGTTAATGGTTCCTCATCATCCATATGATAACCTCTTTAGGGAAGAGGAAGGTCACCCCAAGACTATGGGTCAAAGTTACAGTTGATAGAAATGAAAGGGGGGAATTTGCAAAACATCTGATAACATGAAATGTCTTTTCATTAATTTATTTAACAAATATTTAACAAATGTATCTGGTCTGATAAGTTCCAGGTTCCCTGACAGAAGAAAGTGATGATTTGTATGGGCTTTTTTTTGAGGTACCAGGGCCTGGGGATTGAACCCAGGACCTCATATGTGGGAAGCTGGCATTCAACCACCAAGCTACATTGGCTCCCCTGAGTTGGATTTTTTTGCTTGTTTTGTTTGTTTTTTGTTTTTACAAGGCACTGGGAATCAAACCCGGGACTTCCCATGTAGGCAGCTGACACTCAACTGCTTGAGCCACATCTGCTCTTGACTGTATGGACTTTTGAGTGGTGTCTTCATGACAGCATCCCAGAGTCTGAACTTTTGGGGACAGAAAAGAGTTAACCTCAGACTCATGGAGAAATGAGTCATCCTGGAGAGCAGGTTTCTCCTGCTCCATAAGCCAGCTCAAGCCTTCCTAGGAATGTGACACAATAAGAGCAGAAAGGGGAGGCTGAAGCCCTGGCCTTGGTGCTTCTTCTAACTTGCTTTGTGATCTTTTGGTTACCTATTTGTGAAATGAGGTGTTGAGTTAGATGACATCTAAAATGTCTGGTAGCACTCTGTGATTCTATCATATGAAATGAATGGAATATTCACTTTGAGAAAAATAATCTTATCATGGTAAAATGGTATTTCTTGAACTGTTGTGGTTATATGGTATGCTTGTTTTTTGATAATTCATTGATCTGTACATTTATGATGATTGTGGGCATATCAATCTCTAATAAAAATGCTTACTCATAAATATTTCATTAATAAAGACTGTGCTTTTTATTTCAGGGAAAAAATACTGTTGTCAGCTTCTGGATTAATTCTTTTCCATGAATTTCATGAAATCCATATGTGAGCAGCCACAATTGGCCTAGCAGGAAACCAAGCCTCTCAGTTGAATTCCTTTTCCAAAGGTCCCAGCCAGGAGCATCTGCTTGTGGAATGCATGTTACTGCTCCTTCTTGGCACTGGGGTTAAAGCAGGATAGGTGGTAATCCCTGGTAGCACTAATCCTCACACTCCCCGGGGATGCCCCAATAACTGGGAAAGAGCTTGTTCTACTTTCTTCGTATTTCTGTCATCTAGACTCTGAGTCAGAAGATTCAAAATCAAGGATTCTCTTCTTTGGAGAGAGAAGAAAAGGGACTGCTGCAAATCTGCCCTTTTGGCATTGGTTGATTCTTTTGGTCTCTTTGCTCCTTTCATTTTCACCTGGGTATAGAGAAAATATTTGTGTACTTACAGAACCCCTGAAGTTCATCATTGGGGCCAATATCTTTATCTTGTTCGGTTTCTTGTGTGTCACGTTTTTTCTTTTGGAGATCCCAGTGATTTATCCTTAATTATTCTCCTCCTAGAATGCTACTGCTCTTTTTCCTCTACCCCACCCCAAGGCTTGGTGCCGATTTCAAAATAGAACTTATCTGCTACTGCATCTGAGACAAGTTACTAAACTTGATACCTGGGGGTTCACAGGATGACCTCATTCTACTTTTTTAGACACATCTCTAACTCTCCCTTGCCTCACAAATCCTTGTTCAGGTTTATGTTAACAGCTACCTCTAGAATGTATCTTTGTGGGAGTACTCCATTCATTTGAGGTTTAATGGGAGAACCTGAGGGTGTATGGGAGAAACAGTTATATATTTCAAAAAATAAACATACGTACAGACAAAGAAGAATTTGATTGTTAGGAAAGAAAGAAGAGAGAATTGGATGGTGCAATGTTGAACTATGCAGTGTAACTCACTTTTCTATGACCTCTCTAAAGCTTTGATGAAATTATTAGTCTCAAGAATTTCTTGTGTACTAATCCAATGTCCACATAGAAAAGGTGGCATTGGATTGGGAAAAGTGGACATGGTGGCTGATGGGTATGGGGAAAGGCAGGAAGAGATGAGAGGTGGAGGCGTCTTTGGGACATGGAGCTGCCCTGGATGGTGCTTCAGGGGCAATCACCGGACATTGTAAATCCTCACAGGGCCCACTGGATGGAATGGGAGAGAGTATGGGCCATGATGTGGACCATTGACCATGAGGTGCAGAGGTGCCCAAAGATGTACTTACCAAATGCAATGGATGTGTCATGATGATGGGAATGAGTGTTGCTGGGGGGGGGAGAGGTGGGGTGGGGGTGGTGGGGTTGAATGGGACCTCATATATATATATATATATATATTTAATGTAATATTATTACAAAGTCAATAAAAAAATGTAAAAAAAAACAAATTACAGTACAAATTCCAATATGAACTCTGTAAAAAAATAAAATAAAATAAATCTAGTTGAAATTTCAAAAAAAAAAAAAAGAATTTCTTGTGTAAAGTAGATTCCTTACAGTGCAGAGTTCAAATTTACATTAGGATTCACTGTTATGGAACTGTTTCTGCAAGTATGGAGTTGTGACAGCAAAGAGAAGGGTAAGGAAACAAAACCTGGGAATGCAGAGTGTGAGGATTTCAGACTTTCATCCTGTCCTAGAAAAGTAGTTGTAACGAAGTATAATCAGCTCTTCAAGGGGTAGGGGCTCAGGTTGGACAGATGATATCTCAATTACGCACACCACATAGTGCCAACCTTTGAACACACCCTCATCTTTCATACCCCACATCTTTGCCTGTATTGTCCTCCCATCCTTCACTAGGAGTCAGCTCAGAGGCACCTTTCCCACCCTCTAACTTTCTATGCATTGGAACTGCCTATGTCCACCCACCCCCTTCAGTCCAATCTTCTGTTTCTGCCATGTTTTGTACACGTATTCCTCTTTTGTCTCTGTTGCATAAAATTGCAACTCTTCACTTATATTTCTGTTACCTGCACCAGTCCATGATCTTCTATAGGTGAAAGACTGTGGCATGTGTATCTGTGAGTGTGTAAGTCTGTGGGCAGACGATGCTTCCATTCATGCCTTCACACAGAGCTTCATTACTCAGTCCACAACCATTAGCCTAACACACATTATATATGAGGTAATGTACCAACAAAGAAGAATAAGGCATAAGCCTTGCTCTTCAGATTTCAGACACTACAGGTTAACCAGTAGGATATCCATTCATCCATTCAAGAAACTTGTATTTAGTGCCTATTCTATATCAAGCTATACTAAATGTTATATGTGTTGGATTGAAAAGTTGAGTGCAGTGCAGTTCCTGCTCTGGATATACTCACACAGCCCAGGAGTGAAGACAGGAAAGTAAATGATGATTACTGAACAGTGTGATAAACTCTAAAGGAGTCAGGAACTCAAGTGCTTTCATAACCCAGTCTGGGTGAAAGGGGAAGTGTTCATGGAAATGTGTAAGAAAATTAATCTCAAGGAGTCACAAGGGATCTGCAGTCTCACAAAGTTCCTATCATTAATATCCTTGTCTTTAATTGTCAATTTCCTTATGTATTTTCAGGAGACCTCTTGAAAAATTAATGTCTTATCTAAGGAATTCAGCAAGTTCTTATTAAATTCAAGAATAGTTACTGAACTTCTAAAGCTTCTCTGGCTCTAGACATGGGTGAGGCACCTCAACTACCCACTGTCAATGCACCTGGTAGTTCCAGTCACAGTGGATTGCCATATGCCTTAGAGGGAAGGCAGAGGCCAAACACCCCAGGATCTCTACAGTGAGGACCCAAATTTGCTACTGTCATCACACCCCTCTTCCTTGGATGCCACAGCCTTTGAGTTGCAAGGAAGTAACTTGCTTGGTAGGAATCATATAATGAAGATGAGATACGGGGAACTATATATAAGCAACCCCTGAAGGAGGGTACTGGAGAAAAATTAATTAAATCATGTGGAGTCAAAGGTCTGGTAGGAACCTTTCGGATTACTTAGGTCAACAGCTTTCGAACTTTTCACATACTTATTTTTTCCCAAGAAGTCCAGTAACAGATAAATGGATCTGCTCTGGCTGAAACAGTTCTGAAGTCTGAAAAACATATACCCTTGCCCTTCAGTTGGTTGCAGGAGTGGTTTCTGAAAGCACAATTTGAAAACGCTGAAGTCCAGCCCTTGCATTTTTATACCTGATGAAATTTTGGAGCAGAGAGGGGAAGCGACTTGCTCAGGGTCATGAAGTGAGTGAAAGAGTGGCAATCCACATTTCTTTATCCCAGCCCTGTATCTACATCCCTCTTTGCATCTGTAGCTGAGCAGAAGGATTTGCCTAGCAAGGGAGGAGGTGGGAGGGAAGAGGCCTTCCATCAACCCAACTGTCCCCCAGGGCATGCCTGCTGGCATGATATCACTAATGCACAAAATGTAATATTGTGAAGAATTGTTTGCCAATTTCCTTATCTCAGCTGACACAGAAGCAAGCTCCATGGGGAACTGCGAGGTATTAGTGTATGTTCACCCATTGCACATTCCTCTGCTGTTCTCACAGAGACGCAGGAAAGGCTGCATACATAAATTCACATAAATTACCTTCACAAAATGTCAAAATTAACAGCAGATTTTTATTTTGGGGATGTGCCTTGAGAATGTTAACACCTTCCTGCCGGTAGAGATGTCCCCATCAGAAAACCCACTTGCCATCTTTGAATGTAATATAAAGCCACAGGAGCTAACTCCCCTGCTTGCTCTGTGCCCATCTTACCCTACCTGCAGGAAAGTAACAGGTCTTGTTAACAAATCATGTTGACTTTTCTAAGTTACTGGTCCATCCAGGAATATTCCTCTGGATACAGTGTTTTTAACCCTATGACTAGCATAGCTTGATTAGTTACTTACTTTATTAACTTATTTTTAATTAACTAACTCTGAATGTCCATGGGAGACATAATCTTTCTGGACCTATTTCCTCATTTGCACAATGTGGAAATTATAGTAGATGAGTGTTTCCTAACCAGGTATCCTGTTTTCCCCTGGGTCCAGAAAGGTAATGGAGACCTTTAAGTAGCTATTTTTATTTCACAAAGTTTTGTGAAAATCACAGGCACTTGCAGTAGGGTAGCACAGGGTTAAACACACAGCCCAAACTGTCTCCTTCTGGAGCTGAGGCCACTCCTCTCAAATTGATTAGTATTTCTCAGGGTAGTTATTCATCCATTTCCCTGTGAAACAAATATTTAAGAGAGCCTACTTATGCCAAGCACTGTGATAAGATCTGTCTTCCATTTTTAACAGCAAAAGGAATTATCAATTAGAATATGCAAATTCATATATTCAGAAATGAGAATACAGGTGTCCGGGGGCATGGTGGGGGTGGGGAAAGTGGAGTTAATGCTTCCTTGGTACAGCATTTCTGTTTGGGATAATGGAAAAGTTTTGGTAATGGATGGTGGTGATGATAGGACAACATTGTAGAGATAATTAACAGCACTGAATTGTTTACTGAAAGTGGTTAAAATGGGAAATTTTAGGTTATATATATGTGTGTAGTGTTCAACACAAAAAGTGTACTCTGATATAAATTATGGACAATGGTAAATACTATAATTATATATTGTTTCATTAAATTGCAACAAAAGTACCACACTAATGCAGAATGTTAATAATTGGGAAAACTGTATGTGTTTATAGGGGCTATATGGGAATTGTATTTTCTGCATGGTTTTTCTGTAAACCTACAACTGCTCTAAATAAAAAAGATCTTAAGATGACACAGATTTTCCTATAGAACAGAAATATTTCAGTATGGGGTTGAACAGAATCCTCAGGACAGAGATTAGGAAACCTTGGACTAGGGTCATGTTTCTAGCTCTTAAATTCTATGTTGAATCCCCAGAATGGAACGCTGAGCCTGTAATTTGAGTGGCAGGTATGTAGAGTCTAGGCAAGGCTGCATTATGACTTTCTTGGGCCCTAAACACTTTTGCCTTCTGGGGAATTTCCAACCCTAATAATATCAATATAAAAAAATATATTTATATAACTTTAAATAGTTTGGTATTTTATTCATTTTTAAGGCAAAGTGTAATAGAGTTTTGTGGACCCTAAAAACTCTATTTTTTCTGATGTGAGAAAAAAAATTAACATTTTCTTTGAACCTAGAAGTTAATATTTTTCTTCTGATTTTAGAATCATTTAAAGCATTTCTGTGCGGCCCTAAAGTTTTGCAGACTCTAGGCACTGTGCCTCCTGTGCCTTACTGGATGAGCCCGACCTGTTTCAAGGTGAAGGAGAAAGCCTTGCAGCCTGTCATGCCGGTTGCTGGACTGAGGATGCGTAATAAGCTGTGGATGAGTGTTGCTTCATCTGAGCTGTAAGGCTGGTAACAGAGGAATAATAACTGGGCTCAGACATTTGGGAAAAGTGCCTACGTGTGCCAATGTATAGGTTTGATATTGGCTTCTCTGCTTTCCTTTTAAATGCTATAACTTGAAGCACAGGGGAGAACAGTGAACTGGACTCCAGGAGACTAGGACACTGGTTTCATGTTTTGTCTCAATTTAGCTGTGTGACCTTAGGAAAGTCCTTTCCTTAATGTGTCTGTGTCAATGTTTGCAAAAGGAATGGGTTGACAAGATGATATATTTTTTCTAGCTATAATGTATGTCTTATGTTAAAAGAAAAACTTTTCATGTAGTTTAGGATCTCACAGCTTTATTGAGCAATTAATGAATGGGGCAGCATCTCATTCAGAAAGTAGAAGGAAGCTCCACTGAGGGAATGGAAAGGAGAAGCTCGTATAAGGTAAACGAGTGAGAACATGTTCTGATTAGGTGACATTTAGTTTCCATTTTAGTTAAGGATATTTTATTACAAAGTAGGAGCAGGTGGTTGCTTAGGAACAAGGAGGTTAGCTGATGCTTATGATAAAGATCAAGATTTTGTGGTAGTGGGACATTTATAGGAAACAGAAACTTGCTGTGGGGCTTAGCACCAGCAATGTTGTGTTTGTCCTGCTAGATTTTATTTATCACTAACATTCTTCTGAAATATTAACCAAAAAAGCCACAAATAGAAGAAATCATGTATAAAGGAAGGGAGGTAGGTATACTTATACCAGTATCTATAGATAACTTATTTAATATAATAAAATGTTAAATTTATTTCTGAATTTCCTAGCAGCTGAGAATTAAAGAATTCTTACTGTTTGATTAAAGGAAGGGTAGCAAAAACAAAATGATTTAAAAAACATGATTATTGGGCATTTTTTTCCATATGTTTTATTTTTTTTATTATAAAAGCAACACTTAAACAATCTAAGTTTTTTTGAAAGCAAAAATTCACTCATCACCTAACTACCACAATAAATCTAAATACTTCCCTTCTAGTCTTTGCCATGTGAAATCTGCATTCAAATGCAGGAATTTAGGAAAAAATATTTTTTGATTTCTGCTTTTTCCCCCTTAAGTAGATATATCCTTGCTGTCATGCTGCTACAGTATTTTTCAAATGTCTGCACACAATCAATTAGTATATACTTAGCCACTCCTTGAACATTGGGTGTTTACTTTGTTTCTAATTTCCAAAAACAAGTAATTAATATGGCAGTATTTTCCTTTCTTTAGGATAATTTTCATTACATGAATTCCCTGGAGTGAGAAGATTAGGTAAAAAATTATGGACATAATTTGTTTTTTCTAAGCCTTGATACTTTGCTTCTCTTAGAAATCATGTTTTACTTTCTTGGGTACTAAATGATAAGATAAATTTACTGGAAGAATCATATGGAAACTGATCCTTTTCATTTCCAAATGGATCTGGATGGGTATATTGTGAAGGTATAATTTTCCTGTGTCAAAGCATTGGAAACACCTGATTTTGGCTGGATTTGTATGAATATGCTTTTCAGTATTTCAGTGAAGATGAAGTCTGTTTATTCAGTGGTAGAACATTTACTGGGTTGGGAATAAACCAACTGTCTAATAGGGGGTGATGAGGATTATTGGGGAGGTTGCTGGAGAAGCTACATTGTCTTTGCAAAGGTAGGTCTCAGTGACTGGAAGAGAACTGAATCAGAGCTTGGTGTGCTCAGCCCTCTCTCCATGACTGTTAAGAATTTAACTTGAGTGGAAGTTTCTCTGTTTTCCTGGATCTCCAACAGCTAGGTCTCAGAGCTCTCTGGTTCCCCAAGTGTTTCCAGAGAAGACAGCCTGAGGGAGAGGAAGTGGTGCTAATTAAATCCTCCCTCAGTTTTCCAGGCACAGGAGCCTCTCACAGATGTCTGTTGTTAGGCGTGTGTTCGCAGGGTGCCAGAGTGCGGCAAATACAGAAGCAGGCTTTCCTTCCCAGCACAAACCTTCCTTCACGGGTTACAGGGAATTCTAGAAAGGCATTTTGTTTTCACACCCACCGTAACGGAGGTGGCAGCCCTACAAAAATAGAGCTTGGATCTGCCAGGGAGGCCAAAGTGCCTCCGCAATCACACGCACACCCCCTCTGTGCATAGAGACACACAGAATTTTCCTTCTTCTCTGTGCTCTGTATTCTCACAGGTCAATCTTTGTCTTTTGTAAGTCTAACTTTAAAAAGTTCCCTGAACACTCAGCAAAGCGCTTCTTGCGAGCCGCTGTGGCGTGCTGCTGGTGAGGCATGGCAGAGTCAGCGTCGCGAGCCGGGCTGGGAGCGCGGGCGGCGCTCTGTGCACCTGCGCCTGTGGGCAGGCCCTCAACTCTGTGAGCCTCGGAAAGGTGCGCTTTCTCCTACATTCGAACCCCTAGAGACCACAAAAGATACTCAGGTTTGCCAGAGACAGTCCCAGTTCGCCCCCATTATCCTGGCATAATTGTTATAGTACCCTTTTCATTGCTTGAAAGGATGCAGGTTTACCATCCCATTACACCTTTCTCACTTCTGGAGCTTCCCAAGAACCTAGAAAATTGATTACAATTAAAACTACCTTTGTCTGATTAGGATTACTGAGGCAGCTCTTGAGAGTGAGATGGCATTCCCAGTCACAGGGCGGGGCTGGGCGTGAACCCTCCTCCCTAAAGCGCTGGCAGTGTGCTTGCTGTCAGGCGGCTCAGCTGGTCACGTATTGCAAATGATGACTGGATGTAGGTGGACATTTCGCTAGGCTAGTGCATCCTTTCTATTCTATTTTGCTTTGTTTTGTTTTACATTTTCACAATGAAATCAGTGTTTTTTTAAAAAATTGAAAGTCATTTAGGATCTTTGTAAGCATCCAGGAATGTATAAAAACAGAAAATTAAAATTGCCTATAACCATATCACCTAGAAAGAACTATTTTTTATATTTTAGTTTACTTCTTTCCAAAATCTTTCTAATCTTTGTTACACCATATATGTATGCATGTGTATGTATATAAATATACCCACACAAGCTCAGGTATCATATGTATATTCTTTCCTTCCCTCCCTCCCTCCCTCCCTCCCTTCCTTTCCTTCCTTCCTTCCTTCCTTCCTTCCTTCCTTCCTTCCTTCCTTCCTTCCTTCCTTCCTTCCTTCCTTCCTTCCTTCCTTCTCTCTTTTTCTGAATTAGTTAACAAAATTGTATAGTATTATTTATAATATTATGTAACATACTTTTTCCATAAAAATTTATTTTGGAAAACTTTCCATGATAAAAATAGGCATTCACATTTTTAATGGCTACATTCTATTTCCCTCTACAGTGTACCATATTTTATTTAGCTAATTCCCTACTGCTCGCTACTTATCTTCATTAAAAATTTTGGTATTAGATACAATGTGCATTGCTCTGCTATTAGACACAATGCTGTTATGAACAACCTCCTGTATATATGCCTTTGGGGATTTATCTAATTTATTTCCTTAGGATATATTTTTAGAATTGGAATTTTTTTCAGTTAAAATATATGCAAAATTTTAAGTGCCTTATTACTACTGAAGATGCTTGGGAGAAGGTGCATTACCAATGCTTTTAACTTTTAACTGTGCTTGTGGGCAGGTTGGTTTTCAAGCAAAAATGCTATGAAATTTTGGAGAGAAATTGTCTGATAAATATTTCATACTGATATTCCCTTTTTCAGCTTCCTGTCCCCTGGGGTTAAAGATGAGAAAATGGAACTACTACTTGCATGCTCTTTTCTCATTGCAGAGGGTCTCTACTTCTCTCCACTGTTAAATGGCCCTGCAGAAGTGTGGGTAACATTTAAAATCCTATGCTATTGAGCTGCATCAATGAGTGCTCTGTTTAGTTAATGTGCAGGGTGTTTGTCAGTTTCAGGAATGGCATTTGCTCGTCTTAGTCTGTTTTGCCATAGCCAGGACACGGGTGTCTTTTTTTCTAATGAGAAGATTACTTCTTCCCTTGCTTTAGGCCGAAGAAATGTCAATGATTAGGAGTTTCGAAGGTTTCCAACCTGTGTCTCTGAAGCAAGAGGGAGATGGTCAACCCTCTGAGACTGATCACCTGTCCACAGAGGAGGGGCACCCAGAAAAGGACCCAGCGCCAAGGCAGATTTCAAGACAACCAAGTGTGACTGAATCAGTACTCTATCCTAATCCTTATCACAAGCCTTACATTTCTCGGAAGTACTTCGCTACACGGGTAAAATAGTCTTTGATTTTCTATTTTGAAAACATGGACAGCATGCATGTGTGTTTGTGTGTGCATGTGTGTATCTGTCTTTTGGTGGGGGGATTAAGCAAATAAACCAGGCGTAATAATTGCTAGCATTTACCAAAGAGTGCCAGAAACTGTATCAAACTTTTTATATGAATTAATTCATCCAGTCTTCCCAGATGCCACTGGTAGTAGAAATCATTCTTACTTTTATTTTCTAGAAGGACTAAGAACTTAGATGCTTACTTACTTGCCCAAGGTCACAAAATTAGTGGCAGAGCCAGGATTCATTGCCAGAACTTTCTTACTCCAAAGTTTATTCTCCTAAATACTATACCAAAACATCTCCCTTGAAAAAAAAAATCATTATATCCTTCTATATTCCACCAAGCATTTTCATGTTAATTATCTTGTGCAATCACATTAACTGAGGTAAGTATTCTTATACCTGTTTTACAGATGAAGGATATAATTTTCAGAGAAGTTAAAAGGTCTATTTCTGTTCACAAAGTTAGTAACAAGGAGAGTAGGTCTTTCAACTACACTGGATCTCTGACTCCTCTGTCCTGTGTTTGTGCTCAGCCTGCCCTCAAATAACTGATGTACTATGGAAAGAGTAACATAGCAGCTAAAATATAAAGTGGCAACCCCAAAGCGGGGTTTTTGTTGTATATATGGAAAAGACATGGGGTGATGGAGAGCAAGGGTTGCTAAGAATGGGATCAACCTCAAAATGTCTGCGTTGTGATGCTGCCAATACAATGTGAGAGCAAGGACTTTTAAATCCCAACCCTGTAGTAGCAGCCTGATGCTGAACTCTCTTACCTATACATTCGAGATGTGAAAGTCAACAGATGGATGGTGTCTCAGTTTGCTAGGGCTGTTATAACCAAGTATCACAAACTGGGTGACTTAAAACAACAGGAATTTATTGCCAGATAGTTCTGGAGGCTAGAAGTCCAAAATCAAAATGTCATTAGGGCCATGATTCCTTTGAAGTATGTAGGGTTCTGGTGGTGGTTTGCCAGCAATCTATGGTTTGACTCAATCTCTGCCTCCATCACATGGCTGTCTTCTTTCTATTTATGTCCTACCTAATCGAGTTTTGCCTCATCTTTGATAACATCTTCAAACATCCTATTTTCAAATAGGATCACATTCAAGGGAACTGGGGTTAAGGTTTAAATATATCTTTTGAGGGGACACAATTTAATCCATAGCATGTGGGTAATGAGGATGGGGCTTGTATATCTGGATTTAAAATAGATTTCTTAGCATTTGGATTAATTGGAAAGTGCTTTGTAGGTTTCTAATACTTTTATCTCTTAAGTTCTCCTTCCTGTTTAGAGATCTACTTTCCTAATCTTTCAGCAGTCTTGTTAACACAGTAATGGTTTGTTCATAGGCTACAATCAATTAGAGGCAGAATCAGGGAGTGTGCCCTGTGGCAACAGAGACTCTCTCATTTTCAAGTGTACATAGGACATCTCTTCTTTGAAAAAAACTTTTAAAACTCAATTCTCATAAATAAATTGGGATTAAGGCTTTGTGACTACCTATAAAGACTTAACTAATAAAATCCTAATTTGGTAGCTTTTAAAATATTTCCTTGGTTAAGGTAGGGTTTTAACAAAGTGATGCATTATGTGTGTGTGTGTTTGAAGGTTTTATATACCCATATTACTTATAATCAGAGGTGCTTTGCTAGGTTATTATGCTGTGTGTGTGTGTGTGTGTGTTTGTATGTGTATGTAGGGCATATGGCTTGTTATCCAAAGTCTGAGAACTTTATTGGATATGCAAAGCAAAATTGTAAAATATAGCTAGAAAGGAAATCAAAGCATCGCCTAGAGGTTTTTTCTTTCTCTTTCAATCTTTGATAATGATGATTTATCAGTCAAAATTTGATGAGATACAGAATCAGACACATTGTGAGAGCTAGTGGAGAAGTCTATGTAAAGCTGTTGTCTTTGCATCTGGTGATTGGCCTGGAGTTCCTATAGGTTTACCCATTGACAGTTGTGAAGGGAAATGAGGAAAACCTGGAAACTGTAAGGGCAGTTTGGAATTTCTAGTGACAGAATTTCCCGTAAGGAAAATCTGGAACCTGTGTCTGTCTCCCCTAACTCTAACCTTGAGGATGCCAGTGACTTGCAGGAGAAACTGGTGCACTTTGCTGCTGAAGAGTGTAGTTACTTAGCCAAGGGATGGGAGAATCTGGAGGACATCTGACTTTAACCGAAGGAGACACAGGCCCAGGTACTGCCCCATGCCATCAAATGAACCAGATCAGCAACCATGAACATGAGCTACCACGTAGCCTGGTGGCCTGCATTGATCTTCAGCAGGTAAAATGGTTGATATTTCACTTCTGCTTTTCAAATATTATATGAATGTCTCTTTTGGCCAGCCCTAACTTGGAACCATACTGGGGAGGGAATTCTAAGAAATATGTTTGCAGTTTAGCTAAACTGACACAGTCCAAAGCCACCACACATGATTTTAAAAAAATAGCATGATACCTTTATTTATGTGGTCCTATGAAGCTTAGAAAACGAATTCTCAATCTTAATTTATTTGGTCCCCAAGAACAATGCTGTGATGTAGGCTGAGGGGAGGGCTAATCATACTAGCTTTAAGGGTAAACATGTTAAAGTTTCAGAGGAGTGAAGTGACCTATCCAAGTTACCCAATATTAGTGGGAAAGCAGCAGTCAGAATCTAGATCTTCTGACTGTAAGTCCAGTGCTCTTCTTACACACACAATTGAATTTATGGTTCCTTCAATGTGTTTTCAATGACTGACACCAAATGATGTGAAGAACATCTTCTCCATCAGGTTTATAGAAAACAAACCCTAAATTCTCAGAACTTGAGAGACAAAGCCTTTTTCTAACTTTATTAGGGAGTCCAAGGTAGACCCAAGACTCTTTAGTAGCTGTGAGGGCTAAATTTTCAAGGCATTCAGCATTTGCTTTCCTTCAGACCAAAAGCCGTGATGACATGATATTAAAAAGTCTTACTGTGATGCAGTAGGTAGAAATAGGCTTACTGGCCTGTGAATATAGTGAAAATACAATTGATGGCTCAGCTGAAACTTACAATGATAAATCATTTTGGAATGAAGGAGTCAGTTTTACTAGCTTGTGAACCACGAGTCTGCTAATTTGGTGATAGTGGAGAAAATGGGATGGGGGTAGGAGTGTGTGTGTGTGCTTGTGTGTGTTCATAGGTGTACTCTTGCAGGATGAACACTGTGGTTTCACAGACCAAGGTTAAATCATAACTTCACTATTTACACCTTATGTAGCCTTAAAAGTGTCTTAAACTCTAACCCTCAGTTTCCTCAAATGTAAAATGGAGAAAATACCAGTTTTATATGGAGGTTTATATAAGCTAACTTTGTAGAAGTGCTTAGTACAGTTCATGACACCCCTATAAGTATTCCATAAATGGCATCTCATTGCAATTATATATGATTTTCTCTCTGTTTTCTTTATTTGACATTTGCATTTCTGTAGCTCGTCATAAGGAATGGCATTAAGATGCCCATGTCCTCACCCTGACCTCCAAGGTGAGATATAAATATAGATGTATAGAGTATGTACCAGTAAAGTATTTAAGTGAAATAAGCCTAATTTCATTTTCTCCAGGGCCATCAATATGGCCAAGGGTCAATGATTTAGGTGCATGGCATCTTCATCACAAAGCATCACTCTTTAGATCTGAAATGATATCTACAGATGACATAGTCCAGTGCTTCTCAATCTTTAATGTGCATGCAAATCAACTGGGAATCTTGTTAAAGTACAGATTTGGGCTCTGCATTTCCATAAGTTGTCTGGCAATACTGATGCTGTCTATCCACAGACCACATGTTGAGCACCCAGGATCCAGTCAATACTCTTGTTTTCAAAGGAAACTAAAACCCAGAGAGGAAAAGTGACTTGTCTAGCACCACAACAGTTGGTGAAAGTTGATTTGCCTAAGCAGCAAATAAGTGTGGCAAAGCTATGACTACAGCCAAAGTTTCCCAATTCTTAATTCATAGAGTTACAGCATGCTGCAACTTAAAAAAAAATCAATTTATTCCAGAGTATGAATCTAAAACAGATATATTGCAAATTCAGAAAAGCAGAAGTTGATTGAATGGAGTAATTCCTTGGTGAAACATTTTTTCTTATTTAAAAGTCTTAGAATTTTAAACAGGAGGTAGTTTATTGAAGAAAAAGGAGAAAATGTGGATAAACAAACAAAAAAGTAACCTTAGTTTTACTGCTGAAAATTAACTGAAACGTATCATTGAATGTGCTGTCATACACTTTGGTGCAAATGTTTCTCTACCCTTTTTTTCACATGTGCAATTTGTAGTATAAAAATGGGGTTATACTCCAAATATTATTCTTAAATCAATAAATATACTTCTATAGCATCATTTATAATAGTTCTTATTGAATATTGCTGGACGTCTAGGTGGTTTCATGTTTTAAAGTGGAAAAGGGAGTTATTTCTTGGCTTCCTGCAAACATATGGCCAGGATTAGATACCCAATGCTATTATATGGAGGAGAATTGATTATATGTTTCTAGCTGGATTTGCATAAGGTTGTATGATACAGAAATCTAAATTGATGTAGGGAATGAGGCATTTTGAACATCACAACTTCATACATTAGATCACATTTTTTAGTACCAGATCATTGAAGAAGTCATTTTGGCCCCTTAATCCACTTGAGTTCTTTTATGAGTCAGTGTGGGATGCTGCTCTCTTTCCTAAGTCTTCCATCATAACTCAGGGGCTTTCTGCTCAGAAGCCAGAGGGGCCTGTGAGAGTATGTAATGCAAATTCTAAAATTCACAGAGGAGATGTGACTTTTCCAAGATCAGACAGCAAGCTAGGGTCCATGCTAGGGCTGGAAGCTGGGCCTGTAATCCAGGATCCCTGACACTTTCCACCACACCCTTGAAAAATTATTGAGAGGTCATACTAATGAGGGTCTGAACCATTTGCCATCAGTCTGTTTAGATAACCTTTTCCTTCTGTTTTAGTTCATCTTCTATTATTGCTTAGACATATCTAAAAAAAGGCCTAGTGCAATCTGTGAACAGAAGAACCCCTCAAGGCTAATAACTTGAGGTATATTATGATAATCACTTTAGTTGTGGAGACTGATATTCAAAAGCAACTTCTTATGAAAGGAGAAATACTTAATCCACATGGGGAAAGATATTTTTAAACTCCCAGTAGGACTCTATATTTGCAGATACCTTATCAGAAAGTTGAAAGCGATTAGGGATGAGGAATTATCTCTAAATTTATACTTGAGAATGTAAATTACATACAAACTAATGGGACTAAAACTATTTGATCTTTTAATATTTAATTAATGGTTCCCCATGGCCTTTTTATAGCCTGTGTTCTATTGTGAGCAACAAGACTTTAATAAGCAGGTTTGGGACTTCCCATTGTGTAGCAAGATGTCGTTGCTTCCATGACACTAATTTGGCTTTCATACTCTTTCCCTTTCCCTCTTCTCTTGCTATAGGGTTTCCTGTGCCTTGCTCTTGCACTGGGAACAACTAAATATATTAGTTGAATTGCTATTGCCTGGGTAAGCTTGTTTTTGGTCTAGAAATTAGATATCTCACTGGGCAAAAGATTTCTCAGCTCTATACCTTCCACTGAAATCCCTTGAATATAGTAATAAAGATGAATTTTCTTTCTGAGAACAGACCCTTAAACAATCATGAGATAAGATGAATTTCCTTCTTTCCCAGGGAAAGGAAAGTTTGCTTAGATTTTACAAATCACATCTAATTTAGAGCTGGGTTTCTGACTGTACATATTCACTGGCCATACTGAAACCCACAAGGGCATCTTAGTGTGCCTGAGTCCTTTGGAGCACTTCCTTCTGAACTTCTCCCTCCTCTCACTGTCAAGCTATGGAGTCCTGTACATGGGAAAAATTATCTGCTAACACAGATATTGTTTGTGTGACAACTGGCCTGCAGCTAGTCTAGCTCAAGGAAATGTAAGGAAGCAAACACATGTCTTTGAAATTCTTTTAGTAGGTTTGCTTTCACTGAAACTATTCAGTGCCAAACTATTAGAAAGAATATTGCCTGTTATGCTACATAATGACTCATAAATAAGGATCCTGCTTAATATATTTTTCTTAAAATTTAGAATGAGGGGCATATATGTGCTACCCTGCTAAGCTTTCTCTTCATTCTATTTCCCTATTTGTTTTAGGCTGCTAGAACTCTAACAGCAAATTGTTGAATTGCAGTAAACATTTCATTTCTTAATCCTGGTATGACCATTTCCCTTCAATTTAATATTAACAGTACAAATAATCATAATGACAATAAAGTCTTTTATTATTCAATATGTACCAAATGCTTTATATACTCTGTCTTCTGGGCATCTCCCAATAGCTCTGCTATAGTTAATATTACCATATACATTTACCAAATGAATAAACAGATGTATAAAAAGATCAGATGACCTACCATAGCTCTCACAGCAAGCAGAAAGTCTGAGATTTAAACTTTGATATCCTAGATGCAAGACAAAGTGTTCACATGCTTTATTTTATTTTTGAGAGTAAAAGGCTAGAGTTGATTTACTACAAAAACAAGTGGAGAAGAATAACAGTCCTTATTGGGGTAGAGGACATAACTATTCCAAAGAGCTTGGCCAATGTTTTTGCCGAAAGTAAGAACATCACAGACAGTGAGTACATTGACAGAACTCCAGGGTCTTCCAATCCATTCTGTAAATAACACATTTTATTTTAAATGTTTGACTTTTGAAGTTGTACAGTAATGTATCACCTTCACCCTCTATCCCCATCCACAAGTTCCTTCCCCACTCCTAGGTAACCAATGTCAATAGTTTCTTAAGTATTCTCTAGAGATTCTTTAGGCATGTACAAGGAAACATACATATATATAGTTATCCTTGCTCTTCCTTTATTTTATATAAAAGTTACAATATTTTGTTCTCATTTGAACCTTTTTTCTTTCCCTTGATATTTGAAAAGTTTTCCATGTTAATGCAAGTCTCCTTATTCATTTTACTCTTTCATTATATTCTATTGTATGGATTTATTCCATAATATCCAGTCCCTTATTGGTAGACATCTGAGTTGTTTCCAAAGTTTGCTATCCACAAACAAACCTGCAAAGAACAATTTATACATGTCACTTTGTGCATATGCAAGTATTTCTATAGTATAAGTTCCCAGAGGTGGAATATCTGGATCAAAGGATATATCATTTCTCATTTTAACTGATTTTGCCAATTGCTTTTCATAGGGAAGAAAAGTACGGTCTCAAAAATTTTTCCATTATATTCATCCTCATATTGTTGGCAAAATGCCTGGGATAAAAGCACTCAATAAATGCTTATGTTAGGACTATTTCATTTTTCTCCATCTCCATTTATAATTTTTTTCTTCTGAAAAGTATGAGTCTCATTACTGAGTTATAATAGCTGAAGTAGAAATTAGGTATATATAGGAAGAGAGAGGAAAAATATGCATGTTAAGTCATCAGCAAGGGCATTTTAAAAAAGAGGTCTTTGACCAAAGGGCCTGGGAGACCCAGGCTACATTATGGGGGCTGAGGTTGGGAGGAGGGGAAATGGTCATGAAACCATAGGGCAAGTCCAGGATAGTGCAGCCCTACCAGCAGGGTCACGGGAAACTGGTGATGTGGGCATGAAACCTCCTGTGTTACCAGGAATCCAAGGTGTATTTGTATTAATGGCCCAGAACCTACTGTTTTCCAGCAACTCAGGTTTCAGGAAGCGTGGGATGCTGTTAGCCTTCTGACAATTTAACTAGCAGCAGAGGATGACAGAGAGTCAGAGATGATTCGCTCCACTGGCTAACTGTCCAACTCAATGGGGGAAACTTGTTAAAATGATAGAATCAGAATCTCTCAGTATAAGGGCTGCCATCATATTTTCTTAAATATTTCCAGGTTTCTGTCATCAATGTGGCTGAAAAAGCTTTGGTTGAGTCTACTCAGTTACCTCATAGATCAACAAACAGAGGCCCAGGAAAGTCAAATAATTGCCTATAGGCTCCAGAATTAATTCATGACAGAATTGGAATTGAACCCAGGTCGCTCAATTCCATATTCAGACTGTTCTGTCTGTGCCTGGACTATGTGCAGTGAATGGGAGATGGGAGTAAGCTAAATAGGTGAGATAGGTGAGGCACTACATTGCTTATCCCACTTCATCTGAAGCTGCTCCTCTTTTCCTGATGTTTATGTGTTGATTCCAATATAAAGTTTTTCTTGACCAAAGGACTCCATGTTCAAAATATTTCAGTGCCAGCTTACTTTTATCATAGGTTGAGAAAAGAACCAAACAAAATTCCTACAACCACCACACTTCTGGGAGAACGAGATATTTGAATGGGTCCTAGCCAGACTAGTATCTCTGTTTCCTTTTGTTAGAGGAGAGTCTCAGGACGGGAGGCTTAGGCATGTTAATATTTAGACAGGGTTCCATATGTGGCATTAAAACTCTATTATACAAAGAATATATGAGAATTTGCAATCTATTTAGCATTACTGTAACCCTGGGTAAGGAGTGAGGTCAGCATTGCATTGTGGGCCTGGAAATGAAAGGTCTAGGTGTCTTGTTTCATGCCTGCCACTTCTTAGCTGAGTTAACTTGGGCAAGTTACTTCCCCACATTGGCCCTGATTTCCTCATCTATAAAATGGAATTATTTAGATCAGATAATCCCTGTACTACACTTCTCAACTTTGTCTGCACATTGGAGTCATCTGGGATGCTTTAAAAAATACTGGTGCACTCATACATAGGTGCAATCAACTGAATTTTTCTTATTGAATCAGAAACTCTGGGGATGGAGTATGGAAATCTAAGTTTTAACACACTCCAGATGATTCTGATGTGCACTGACGTTTAAGAATCACTGAGGTAGAGAGTATATGAGCTTCTTATTAGGAAGAGAGTTAATCAATCTTTTAGCTAGAGCTAGACCCATAAATAGGAACATCTGCTTAGAGAAGGGTAAAGAAATGGTGGTGAGCAGACAGAAAAAGTTCATCTCCAAGAGTCAGTTAAAATTTATGATCAGTGCCTTGGAAAAAGGCTGCTCATTTGTGTTTTATTGCCATATACTTTTTGAGGAAAGGTTTGATTTGAAAGACTTAGACAGCTAAATGCCTTGAATTTTCTGATAAGCATGTCTGTTCAGAAAAACTGGCCCCCTGAAAAGGGCCGTCTTTATCTCTATGAGAAAGCAAGAGTGATATTATGGAAGACAGGATTTGGATCACTTTCATCCTACCTAAAGACAGTTAAGTACATTCCAGAGTTCAAGACTAATCTCTCTGGTTCACAGTGCCTAGAACTAAAAGTAACTATAAAAACAAGGTCTGATTAGCTTTCTGTAGCTGTTACTGGGATATACTAACTAATCATGAGCCTAAAGAGGGTTCAGTCTTCTCTAAACAAGGTGTTTTCTCCTTCCCACTCAGCCTGGGGCTATTGAGACTGCCGTGGAAGACTTGAAAAGCCACATAGCAGAGACTTCTGGAGAGATCATTCAAGGCTTCTGGCTCTTGACAGAGTGAGTAGTTATGGCCAAGCAAAGGGCAGAGAAAATATAGCATTTTCCTTGAATAGCACTAAAAGAGAATGGTAGATGGACTAGTGGAGGAATTTCTTCTAGTTTCTATGTATGATAATTACTGACTTATCCAGTTAGGGAGTATAGTTTCCTGGTGCTCCATGGTTGATGATATAACTAGATCAGACTCCTTTAACTGTAACGATTTTTTGGACTGGTCCCTTCACCGAACGCTCACTATGAACACCTGTGGTCAGGCCATCAGCATTGCTGTCAAGGACAATTGTATTAGCCTCCTATTTGATCTCTCTGGTTCTAGTCTCTCTCCCTTAGAGGTACTCTCCCTTTAACCGCATTGGGCTACTAACTGTTCCCCTCTGAGTGTAATAGAAAGAAGGGCTAGACAAGTTAATGAGATCAACCTATAGAGTTTGAATTTTATTTTTCATACGATCATATGAGCAGCAAAACCAGAGAAATAATTCAGTATAAAGTTGAAAAACCATTTGTCCAGAATTAGGATAAATACCAAACCTAATGCTTAAGTCTTGTTGCTTCCAAAATAAAATAACTGTCTTCATTCAAATAATAGTTATAAGTACTTTTATTGAATATGCCACAGTGAGAATGGATGGTTACTTTCTGCCCAGAGATCCAATTATCTGTGTGATTCTTCTTTCACTACCAGGAGGACATTAATAATACCATTGTCTTTACAATGGTAAGTAAAATATTTATATAATCAGGGAAGGAGGCAACTCTTTTCTACTACAAAATTCATGTTAAATGGATAATGCTATTAGAGCTCCACTTCAGATACTTACTAGATTCAGTAAGTTTTATTTCCTGGTTTGGTAACCTGATCACTATGTATTCTAAAAGAGAAGCTCAGGAATTCCTACATTTTGAAGAAAGAACCATTTTATCTTTCAGAACATCTTTTTTGAATAAATTTCAGGAAGGCAACACTTGCATGTTGAACCATCCAGGCCAACAGAACAAATCAATCAATGGGAAGTAGAACTAGATCAGCTGTGGCTCCTGCTGATCACCATGTGTACTGTAGTCTCAAATGGACTCCAAGAACTAAATTGGAATGAACTTTTGAAACCCAGCTTGTCTATCAATTTCTGGACCTTTGTTTCCTCATTTATAAAATGGAGATGATAATATATATCTGAAGAATTCTCATTCTTTTGAGGATTAAACCAGGTGACACAGGTAAAATTCCTAGCAAAGTACCCAGCACACAGTAGACTTTCAACAGAAATTACTGTCCATCCTCTGTTCACAAATGCTAACAAGGAGTAAAAGGCCAGTTTTCAGTAGCCTCTGCCTTTATTTTTATTCTATCCATCTTTATTTCCATATCTCTGGTTTGCCTCTAATATAAAGCAAAGTGCATAATTTAGGCTTTTCATTAGCTCACTTTTACCAACCCATACTTCACTTCCTTCTCTTACCTCAAGCCCCCATCCACAGAGTAAAATTGTGCAAATAAAAAATTGTCCTTGATTAGGACAGATGTTTACATAGATTCTGATGGTCAAATCAAAAAGTCAAATGCTCTCCTATTTTGTTTCTATAATTCATCTCACATGTAAGGAAGAATGCCCAAATCTGATCTTTTAAAATCCAGTAAATTTCATAAACAAATGCATAGACCCCCAAAAATGAGAGCATGGGACTACTCCTGACCCATTTCCTCCTTAAAAAAAAAAAATGGAACAAAGTCCATCCATTCAGTCCTCAAGAATTACAGGGACTGTGATATAGATTGACTCCCCCCCCTCTACCAGCCACACAGTGTTATATCTTCAAGCCTAACATTTTGTGACAGAAATAACAAGGCTTCATGCACATAAACGTTCAGCCCCTTCTATGGATGTGGGAATCTCCTGACTGCTCATCCAGCAGTCTGAAGAATGTCTGCTTTCAAATAAGGATTCCAATCTCAGAATGATGAGAGCAAAAACCCTTCACATTTAGCACATACATTTAGCACAGTGTAAAGTATACTTCATATTCAAATACTTGCTTTATCTTCACTACAACCTTGATGGTTTCATTATTCCCATTTTAAAGATGAGAAACAGACTGGGGAAAATGAAGTGGCCAGATGAAGATCACACAAGTGATAGAGCAAGGAAACTGGATTTCCCCTCCTGCATTAGTTTTAGGGCTGACTGGGTTCTGAATTCATTCCAAAGTTGCACAGAATGCATGTGGGAGGAGATTGATAAGCCTAGCTCAAACTTTGGTCATGGTTGGTCAGACTCCTAGAGGCCAGTTGCTTAGTATTCTTGTACTGGAATTGATCCTCTTTAACTTACTCATGAGGAGTGCTTTAAGCTAGCCTCCTAAGTGGGACCAGGGCTACCAGAAGGTAACTTCCATTGTGGTAAGTCTGTAGTGTTTCTGGGAGTTCTATCTTTACCGCTGTGACCAATCCACCACTTCTTCCTTTCCTTTTCTCAAACACTGACACTCCACCAAGACCAGTTTCTATGGTGATTAAGACTTTTCAGTTATTAAAATATCCAAATTAAAATACAAATGCAGAAAATGGACATGGCCCAAGCAGTTGTGCTCCTGTTTACCATATAGGAGGTCTGGGTTCGATGCCCAGGACACACTGGCCCATGCAGCAAGCTGGCCCGCACAGAGTGCTGGCCCACATGGGAATGCTGCCCTGCATGGGAATGGCCCCTGTGCAGGAGTATTGCCCCACACAGGAGTGCCGGCCTGTGCAGGAGTGCCAGCTGACATGGAGAGCTGGCACAGAAAGATTACGCAACAAGAGACACAGAGGAGAGGCAATAAGAGATGTAGCAGGAAAGGGTCTGAGGTGGCACAAGAGAATGATCGCCTCTTTCCCACTCCAGAAGGTCTCAGGATTGGTTCCCAGAGCCGCCTAATGAGACTACAAGCAGACACAGAAGAATACACAGAGAAATATGGACACAGAGAGCAGACAACAGGGGGTGGGGAGAAGAGAAATAAATTAATTTTAAAAAAGTGAATTTTAAATAAACAAACAAAAAATACAAATGTATCTTATCCAAATCATATCATGTGTTTATATTAGCTGAAAGTTGAAAAAAGAGTTTATTTACCCAGAAATTTATTGTCTGCCTCTTTCTATGAAATGATTTAAGATGGCTTATATATGAAATACCAAGATCACAAAAAATGGAAAATGAAAAATAAAGATAGTTATTAGGAATTGCATAGAAGCAAGGAAATGGAAGATGATTATTGCAAGAACTGGGGATAAAATGATGTTTACAATCATTTGACTCTGAGTTTCTAGGCAAAATAGTCAAAATCTGATATAATTATTGTTTAATGAAAAAGATGAGGACTAGTTTAGAAGACATAAACTTTCCCAATACCATATTTTAAAAGGTATTTAGAATATATACTTTTACATGTGGGAGAATGGAAAATACAATGGATAATTAAATTTAAACCAGTTAATATATCATTGAGTATTAAGTACATGAACTCTGCTGATTATTAGAGAAAAATGAATAAGACACAGACACTGTTCTCAATGCATTTGATTGCTATCAAGTTTGATTAGTGTAACAATATAGGACACACAAGGTGTAGAACTGGCACAGAGGAGACTAATGCACTCTATTTCAGGTTGGAGTAGGGAATAGCAGAGATGGCTTCCCAGAGGGCACAATACCTGGATAGGGTTTTTTTTTTTTAAGATTTCTTTTTCTCTCTTCCCTTCTCTTCCCCCCCCACCCCTCCCAGTTGTCTGCTCTCTGTGTCCATTCACTGTGCGTTTTTCTGTGACTGCTTCTGTCCTTATCAGCGGCACCAGGTATCTATATTTCTTTTTGTTGCATCATCTTGTTGTGTCAACTCTCTGAGTGTAAGGCGCCATTCCTGGGCGGGCTGCACTTTCTTTTGTGCTGGGCGGCTCTTCTTACAGTGTGCACTCCTTGTGCGTGGGGCTCCCCTATGCGGGGGACACTCCTGAGTGCATAGCACTCCTTGCGCACATCAGCACTGCACGTGGGCCAGCTCTACACAGGTCAAGGAGGCCTGGAGTTTGAACCGTGGACCTCCCATGTGGTAGGCAGACACCCTATCCATTGGGCCAAGTCCATTTCCCATGGATAGAGTTTTAAAGAATAGATTTAAATTAGATAACTGAACCAATGGTCAAGGAAGGGGTTTCTGGACTACAAAACCCAGGGAATATGGAATATCATGGCTCTGTATTAGGATATGTTATGCTGTGGTAAGAAACAATCACATTACTTTAGGTTATACTGTGGTAAAAAAACAACCCCCATATCTCAGTGACTTACAATAGCAAAGATTTATACCCCATACTACTTGCCCAATGAAAGGTAGTCCAATGTAGTTCTGTTTCACTTCATTTTCACTCTGGACCTAGGACTGATGAAGCAGCCTCTCTCTGAAATATTGGCAGTGGTCATGGCACAGTGAAAAGGCACATGATGATCATGATTTGTTCTTACAGCGTTTGCCCAGAAATGACAGGAGTTACCAATGCCTACATATCATTGCCCAAAGCTAGTCCCATGCCCACTCCGGAGTATTAGTTGGAAGGGATGTATAGTCCACCCCAAGGAAGAGTTCTACAGTGAAGGACCCAGAATATTTGGTAGACAGAAATTTCGTCTACTACAAAATCTTTCTGAGAATTTTAAGTAGTTTGATGTAAGAGAGCAAGGTGGGATTGTGAGGAAAGGAGACTGAAGAAGTGTTTAAGGACATGTATATCATGTTAAAGAACTCATATTCTATCCTGAGGTGTTAGGGTACCACTGAAGGGTGAGAAAGTGTGACTGTATTTACATTTTAGAAAGATCACTATAGGTTCACAATCCCTTATCCCAAACCCTTGGAACCACAGGTGAGTCAGAATGGAGAATTTTTCAGATTTCAGAAAAGTATAACAATGTGTATGCTATTCATTTTTTGCCCCAAGTGGAGGCCTCCATAATCAAACACACTAATGTTTGTTCAGTATAACATACATTATTAAAAATAAGATAAATAAAGATTGTAAATGACATTATGTTTGTTCAGACCTGGTTTTACCGCATAATGAGTTTGTACCACGTTTGCCGTTTTCATATTGGCTTATAAAAGGTAATCAGTAAACTTTCAGGAATTGAGTCAGTTGTTAATCTTTACAATTAAATTTTATAAAATTACCATTAAGTAAGTTAAATTAAAAACTAATGGGAAGCAGACTTGGCCCAGTGGTTAAGGCGTCCGTCTACCACATGGGAGGTCCGTGGTTCAAACCCGGGGCCTCCTTGACCCGTGTGGGGCTGGCCCATGTGCAGTGCTGATGTGCCCAAGGGGTGCCCTGCCACGCAGGGGTGCCCCCCCTGTCGGGGAGCCCCATGCACAAGGAGTGCGCCCCGTAAGGAGAGCCGCCCAGCGCGAAAGAAAGTGCAGCCTGCCCAGGAATGGTGCTGCACACACGGAGAGCTGACACAACAAGATGACGCAACAAAAAGAAATAGATTCCCATGCTGCTGACAACAACAGAAGCGGACAAAGAAAAGCACGCAGCAAATAGACACAGAGAAACAGACAACTGGGATAAGGGGGAGGGAAGAGAAATAAATAAATCTTTAAAACAAAAACTAAGGTAAGAAATTTCAAAACATAGCACTTCCCTCATTATATTACTACATTTTACAGTTATGTCAGTTCTTTATACCTATTCTATTTCTATGGCAGAAACACTAAATAATGGTGTGCTACTGCACATCTCTTCCCAAGTCTGCTTTCATTGATGTCATGTTGGTAGTTTGAAATCAACCATGGAGGCATTGTTTATGCCATGGAAATTGGCAAATGCCATAGCACAGAGCTTGATAGTTATGCTGATTGTATAATTTTAAGAAACCAATGGAGACTATGTTAATAGTGCAGATTATATTTAAAAGTATGTCATTGTCTGTAGGTGTTACAATGCAATAGTACAAAAACATTGCGAATATATTCTTCTGGTATTTGAAATCTATTATCCCATTCAGTAAAAAGTCACTCTCTCCATTGATGCACAGATGTAAGCAGCTGCAGAAAGATTATTGCCAGGCAGAGGCTCACGTTTGCAGAGGGATCATTTTCTGGGCCCCATGCAGAAGCAGCCTCCACTAGCTCATCTCATATCCACACTGCTGACACCCAGCCTTGGCTGGAATTATAAGCCTTTCCTCCTGCAGTATCCTTCTAGTTCCCTCTACTGTGAAAATGAAATATGCTGCTCACTTTAAAGGAGAAATTAATTCCATTGCTTATCCTAGAGCAAATATTGAAAGGTGCATTTTGAGCTGAGGTAATAAATTGATAACTGACAAAGGTTTGATTTGTAGGTCTTTGTGTTTTAATTATCTATGAGGAAGGAATCCAGGGGAACACTTAGGTTTTGGCCTAGGAAACTGCTGTATTGACTTGCCACCATTATAGGTTCAGGAGGAAACAACAGTCCTTTATTGAAAAACTACCATATGACAAATCTTGTAGGATGAAGTTCATGCACATAATCTCAGTTTTTCCAACAATCTTGTCATTTACCTTTTACAGAACTTGTTGATTTCATTTTTGGAACAAAAATGTGTGTGAAGTATCCATAGATCATCCACATGGAGATTTTGAGTAGTTTATGTGTCCAGATATGATCTTCAAAAGTATTTTTCAAAAGGAACAGTAATCCAGACATATTTTTTTCCATATAGAATTGCCTTCTAAAAAAGTGAAGGGCATAAATATATGTTAAGTCAATAAAAGTATTTTCCAAAGGATGTCACTTAAAATAGTTCAGGTGAGCAGTTTTGTGATGTTCTTAGTTGATACAGATATATTGGTCAATGAAATTAGATGAACAGGTTTTAAGGCCTTTGGGGGGAGGACACGGAGGATAGAAAGAGAGACCCAGAAGGGGACTGGTGAAGTACATCCATAAACCATAGTTAGATCCCAAATTAGGTGAGACCAGCAAGAATACCCTAAGGAGTCTCAACTCAGGACCAGGCTGCCAGCCCAGCCCAGCCAGGAGACTACTCTCCCTCTTCAGCTATTAAGATAGGATGGCGTTTACTCCAACCTCATGTCCTCCCCTCACTCTTCTTGGCCCTTCTGGGAAAGGAGTTTTGAAAGAAATCACATGTTCCCTTTCATAAGTGGTCCAGTAATCCAGCACCCAGCAGAACATTTTGACACTCCATGGAGTCTACAGAAATGTAAGCTAATGGCAGTGAAGTGGTTCTTCAGCAGAATGTACTCAAGATGTCTTTGTCTATTGTTGTTAAGGAGACACATTCTTGGTAAGTGGAAGGGTACTGTTCTTTTTCCTCTTATGCCTAAGTGAGAAGATGTGACTGGTGGGTGGGATAAAAGAGTTCTTGCTCTTCATCTTTGTAAAAATATTTATGAGATGTTCCATTGTCCACCTTACTCCCACTCCACCTGTTTTCTGTCCTGGGACTTTGGTATAATAAGTGAAATCCAATTAACTTTCCACGTCAAACATGTAGATGGTAGGATAAATGTGGAGTTGAAGACACAGCCTGGTGTTATAGAAAGAGTCCTGAATTTATAATAGAATCAGAAGACTTGGGTTTGAATTCTGGATTTGCTACTACTATCTGTATAGCTGTGTATACTTGGGTAGGTTTTGCCTTTTTTTTTTTTTTTTTAATAATAGTGAATTTGTTTTAATATGTTCTTTAGTCCATTAGAATTTCATTGTCCTTGACAGATGCACAACCACTGTTAATTTTTGGTATATATCATTGCAGTTTTCTCTATGCATTTTGTTAAAGGTTGTTATAGTATTAATAGCTAACATTTATTGAGCACTTAAAATGTATCCATCTTTGCGATAAGTGCTTTCCATGCATTTGTCCTTATATTGGTATACCTATAATTTTGATCATCTTCCCTAAACTTCACCTTAGCCAAAAGGCTGAAAAGTGATTGATGATCTTCTCTAAATGGCACTTCTTTCAGTTTCTTCCTTTCTTTATTTTTATGAAATAAACCTTCCCCTCCTGGTTTTCATGTAGTTTTTGCTAAGATTACTCATTGGCCTACTATTGGGCAATTACTTTCCAAGTTGTAAATGGCGACAGAAATTTAAGGGTTTATTATTATTCTTTTGCATTTGAAGCACAGAGTAAGGCATATTACTAGTGGGGCAGAGGAGGACTTTATGTCTGGAAAGAGAAATGAAAAAATAGAAAGCATTCCCTATATAGTATTTGATAAAAATAAAAGTAATATTTCTGTAGCACTTTGTAGTTTAAAAATGTTCTTCTTCATTTAAATTAAACTTCATAGCAATTGTCTGAGGTAGGAAATGTTACCTACATTTTACAGGTAAGGAAATCAAGGCTCAGAATGGTAACAGCTGTAAACAGCTGAGATAGGATGCCAACACGTTATGCTGCCCTGACTCTTGCTAAAATAGCCTCTTTACTATTATGCAAAATTCCATATGCCTCTCATTGTTAGACTGTAGCCTTCTGGCAGGAAAGCACTGTCTGTTTCATGCTTGGTATCCCCCCATGGGACCCATTGCTGTTCCTCTGTCAGAAACATGTTGCATAAATTTAAAATTCTGTTTTTTGGAGGTAAGTGGAAGTCTGCAGGGCATCTCTGCTTAATTTAGAAATATTTCTTAGAAGAAAGAACCATCTCATGTTGAAACAAAAAGATGTTTCTTGGGATACAAGGGAGAGATGAGGCACAGGGCACTAGGAATTATTTTCTAGGCACAGGATGCCTCTTTGCAGGACACAAATCCCCAAAGCAATCCTGCATGTCATCGCTTTCACACATGCTAGCACATTTGATCCTCAAACAGACCCTTGAGAAAAGGCAGGGAGTAACTATTGGCTTTATTTTATGGATGAAGAAACCGAGAGATTAAATGACCTGGCCAAGGGCAATCGTTGTTAAGGGTCACAGAGCAGACTTGACTTCATGAGACCTCTATCCCAGACTAGCTGTCTTCTTATTATACTGCTCACACTGCCTTTTGTGATTTTTCATCTTTGGACACAGCGATCACTGCAGTTTAAATTGGTTAAATGATCTTTGCTCCTGAGTCTAGTTTCTTTGTTGATTATCTTTTGTTTGCAGGGAGGAAGGTCAGAAACTCATTGGACGGGTTCAGAGACCTTTACCTCTTTTCCTCTCTAGCTCTTTCTCTGGCTTGTGCTGTTCGTTTGACTTTATTTAGTTTGCCCAGAATTGACTAAAAAGTAATGCACACATAGGGAATGGTGGCCACTACTCATGGGCTAAGCACTGAACTACTTTTGAATGAAAAATATTAAAATAATTTAAAAATAAAAAGACTAAAGAAGTGGAAATCAGGAATTTCTAATCCATTTTAGTCACAAAGAATGAACAAAAAAAGTACATGGAAATTAAGGTAACACTCTGAAATAAGTCTCCTATCCCAACCCATTCATTTTCCATGCTTCCATCTATTCTAGACCTTTGCTACTCAAAGTGTGGTCCTGGGATAAGTAGTACAGGCATCGCCTGGGAGCCTGTTAGCAAGGCCATATCTCAGGTACCACCCAGCTCTGCTGAACCTGCATCTGCAGTTTCACAGGATCCGCAGGTGATTCTGATGCACATTAACGTTTAAGAGGCACCCATCTAGATCACTCTCATGATCATGACCCCAGGACCTCAGGGGTCCTCACTACCTCTATAGTCATCTGGTGTATCCCCAAGGGCCTTCACGCCATGGATTTAACTTTTCCTCTCCAGACATTTTTTTTTTTTTTGCCGTTCCTCTTAGTCACAAATTTTATCAGTCAGTTTGAACAGCCTGCTGTTCCCTCAAATTCCTAACACAACGCCTGAGTATTATGATAGTACGTACCTAGCTTCCTCTATTTTGAATGCCTTTACCTTCTTTTTGTTGGCCCAAACCTTTCCTGACCTTCAGAGACACCAAGTCCAATAAAGCTTTTCCATATTAATTCAGTAAGAATAGCCTTCTTTCCCTTCTTTGTGCTCACATGCTCCTACATTGTAGTTCATTGGGTATATTATGAAGAAACATTTCTTTGAGGCAGGACCTGATTCCTCTCTGCTCACCTCCCAGTGCTTAGCACTGGGATGTGGTAGGAGCTCAGTACATCATGGACTTAACTTGAGTTGAATTCTGATGGAGTCATCTACTGTTTGAAGTCCTTCTCCAAAACTAGCTGTGTCCATCTAGTGTTTGCTATTTCCATTGCCTTCAAACTGCTCAAAGCCCAACAAGACTTGCCTTTGTCTGTGGGTGACAGCACTCAGGCTGAAAAGTGCATCAAATCTATCAAGATGTTAATGACCTGTGGCAGGAGTCTGGCAGTTACAGAGAAAGGTACTTGCTGTTGCCAGAATCCATTTATATTGGGTGGGTGTTTTAGACAACCATTTAATTAAATACACTGCTTTTCTCTATAAATTCCCTATGGTAGCAGCCTCATCCAGATAGATAATGGTCCCTGAGTGACCTACGTATTAGGACGGTAAGGGCATATAGCTCCTGCATCACAAATGTACTCGGGATATTTGTTTTCCCATGATTACTACCAATTAGGGTGGAGTCAGAAAGAGCCAAGAGATGAAAGAAGTCTGATGCAGCTAAATCCCAGCTCCATTACTTACTAGCACCTTGTTGGTGACCTTGTTTGTGCAAAATGTAAATCTCTTAAAGCCTCTCTGGTATTAGTCAATATACGTAAAGTGCTTGTAACAGTTTTTGTCACATGGTATTTGCCATATAAGAGTTGTCTATTATTATTATTTATTTTATTATATCCATTCATTCAAACATTTATTTATGTATTTACTGAGCTCCTGCTGTAAGCCTGGCTCTACCCTAAGTGATGAAAATACAGGGATATATTAAGACAAGATTTCCATATTCAAGAGCTCTCAGTCTTGTGGGAAAGGTGGTCATACAAATGAAGTTACAAGAGAGTATATTAAATGCTTATATACAGTCCTACAAATGATTCCATGGGAACACAAAAGTCACTGTGTATTGTTGGGTTAGAGCAAGAGAAAAGTCAGAATTAAAGAAGGAAGAGAAATTTTCCAGAAAGATATGATGGGAAAGAACATTCCAGGAAGAGAGAATAATATGTGCAGAATAACAGAAATAGGCTTATGAAGTCACAAACAGTTCAGTGTGATTGAATTATAGTGAGCAAGGGTGAGAGAACTAGATAGAGAACTAGAAACAAGATAGAAAGATAGGAAGGGACCAGAAAGTAATGAATTTTGAATGCCAGGCTAAGTAGTTTGAATCTTATCTTCTTCTGGAGTCAAAAATTGGAGTTCTATTTCTACCCTCTTGCTTAGAGTTTTAAAAAAATTATTATTATTAATTTGAATTGAATGTTTTTAGGTAGGGTATGTGCTCCCAGTTTGCCACCACTTTGCCACTCCCTATTGCCTTACGCTGGCCCCTTTCCATAACCTTTATACAGTGGTATATGGGAGCTGGCTCTTACTTGCTTGAGAGACTCAACTGTGTGCATCTCTTCAAACTCCATGTTCAGTGACCACACCTTGGTATCTTGAAATCAGTCATGGTAAGGGAATTTATACCAAAGAAATCAAATCAGGACTTTATTATTATTTACTGCTTTTTTGTTTTCTTCAAGATCTCTATGGGAACTTATGTCTTAAGTTACTGAAAGCTACTAATTATTAAAAATACAATAGTCTCTGGAAATAATTCCCCAATAATTTAAACTTAGTCTTGATTATGTAATAGCCTATCAATGGGTTTTTTACTGAAAAAAAAATATGACTTCAACCTTAATATTGAGGTTATATGCACTTTTAGGTCACTATGGCAATTATGAAGACAACTGTTACTGCATCTTATGAATAAACATGCTGACTGATTCACAAACAGTGCATTGTCTCCACTTTATGGGGTTCTAGGTTATTCCAAAATGCCCTGATATGGGGAAGGTAGTATGGGTTTAGGAATAATATTCAAAGAGAGGGGTGTGGGGGAAGTACCCTGCTACCACAGGTCTGTTAAGTAGATAGAACTGCACAGTCCAAGAGTCACTGTGGTTTCAGTCCTCTGAGCAAAGAAAATTATAAGGGATAGAGAAAGACATTGTATAATGGTAAAAGAGTCAATCAACCAAGAATGTATAGCAATACTATATGTATATGACACAAACAACAGAGCTGAAAAATTTGTGAAGCATAAACTGATAGAACTGAGATATAGAAAAATCCATGACTATAGTTGGATACTTCAAAACTATTCTCCTAAAAATCAATAGAACTATGCAGAAAATCACCTCCTTGTTTCTCATATATGGCCTCTCTCTAAGCCAAACTCAGCATATAAATGTACTACCTCCCCCCTGACCCCTGCATGGGACATCACTCCCAGGGAGGAGCATCCCTAGCACCAAGGGATTATTACCAAGCACTGACTAGTGACACATTTGGAGAAAGACCTTTACCAAAAGGGGGAAATACTAAATACAAATGAATTTTTATGGCTAAGCGATTTCAAACTGAATCAGGAGGTCATTCCAGAGGTTATGCTTATGCATGTCTCAGCAGTCTTTCATTGACTGCCACAGTAAATGCTGCCTCAAACAGTGGGGTTCCTAGGGGCTCTGGGGACATCTAGACACTATAAGCAAAGCAGACAATCTCAGGAATTTGGCACCCTGTCAGTGGACCTTATTTTGGAATATATGCTCTCCAGTGTATCAGAGATAGACTTATCTGTAATTTCCCTACACAGGGCTCTTCTGTTCCTTTTATTTGAACCTATAATTACCACTATACTTGTTAATTATATTTCCCAGAGACTTAAATCTTTGGTCTATTCATATGCTGATTGAGCCCTGAATCTCAACAGAGTTGCAACACCTATTCTGTAGTTCATTTGACTCACCCAGGACAGCTAACAAAATGATGATGATGGACAATGCCCAACCCAAAAAACAGTATCTACAACTGCAAGCAAGACAGTTCTATCCATCTGCCCCATGGTATCTAAGAGCTCTCTCAATCAGAAAGAGTGTGGGCATCACCATCTCAAAATCCTCAAGATTGGGGAATGAACAATGGACTAAAGTAGACTTATTATTCTGTTATAGACTTATTATTATCCTAGCAATGTAAGAACTTGTATCATTGATATAAAGGCAGTGGCTATGAGAGGTTCTGAGAGCAGGGAGAAGGAAGAATAGGTATAACATGGGGACATCTTTTGGGACATTGGAATTGTCCTGCATGACATTGCAATGACAGAAATAGGCTGCATAAGTCAGCCAAAGGAGTGCTGATGCAAAATACCAGAAATTGGTTGATTTTTATAAAGGATATTTATCTGGGGTAGGAGCTTACAGATACCAGGCCAAAAAGCATAAGTTACTTCCCTCACCAAAGTCTATTTTCAAGTGTTGGAGCAACATGGCTGCCAATGTCTGTGAGGATTCAGACTTCCTGGGTTCCTCCCTTCCAGGGTCTTGCTTCTCTCTGGGTTCAGTGTTCCTCACTTCCCAGGGTTCAAGCTTCAGCATCAAACTCCAACATCAAAACTCCAACATCAAAAACCCTCCAACTCTGTCTTTTGCCATGCCTTTTATTTGCCCTAATGATGTGGTCCAGTCGAAGCCCTAAACATAACTTAATCATGCCCAGGTACAGACCAGATTACAAACATAATCCAATATCTATTTTTGCAATTCTTAACCATATCAAACTTTTACACAGGCTTTTATACATTCTGTCAAAACCTATAAAATTGTTTGGGGCAAAGTGTAAACTATAATGTAAGCTATAGTCTATGTTTAGTAGCAATGCTTCAATAATGTGTTCATCAATTGTACCACACTAATGAAAGATGTTTTTAATGTGGGAAAGTGTGGGAGGAGTTATATGGGAATCCCCTGTATTTTTGATGTAACATTTATGTAATTTAAAGCTCTTAAAATTTTTAAAAAAAGGAATGAAGTTCTAATTCATGAGACAACATGGATAAATCTTGAAGACATCATATTGAGTGAAATAAGTAAGACACAAAGGGGAAATATTATATGATCTCACTGATCTGAAATAATTAGAATAAGCAAACTCAAAGTCAGAATCTAGAATGTAGGATTCCAGGTAACAGAGTGGTGATAGGAAACAGGGAGTTAAGGCTTAATTAGTACAGAATTTCTATTTGAGGTGTTGAAAAAGTGTTGGCAGTGGATGGTGGTAATGGTGGCACAACATTGTGAATGTAATTAACAGCACTGAATTATACATCTAAAGATGATTAAAAGGAGGAAAGTTTAGGTTGTAGATGTTACTAGAATTAAAACAACAATAACAACAACATAGGCCTATAGGCCTGTGCAACACAAACAGTGCACCCTACTGTAAACTATAGATTATAGTTAACATTACAATTATAGTAATATTGTTTCATCAATTGTAACAAGGTACCACACTAATTCAAGTGTTAATAATAAGGAAAACTGTGTTGTATGTGTGAGTGGAGGATGGGGGTGGTATGGGAACTCTATTTTCTGCATGATTTTTCTGTAAACCTACAACTACTCTAATTAGAAAAATTATTTTAAAAATTATCTTTAACCAAATGAAAATTAAAACATAGCATATCAAAATTTGTGGGACATAGCTAGTGCAGTGCTGAGAGGGAAATTTCTAGTATCAAATGCTTATATTGGAAAAGAGGAAAAACCTCAAATTAATCATCTAGGATCTTGCTTCAAGAACCTAGCTAATGAAGAACAAAAAAAAAAAAATCGAGAAGAAGAAAGGAAATAACGAAAAGAAGAATAGAAATTAATGACACAGAAACACAATAGAGAAAATCAATGAAAAATAAAGTTGGTTTCCTGAAAAAATCAATAAAGTCAACAAAACTCTAGCAAGAAATAAAGAAAGAAGATACATATTACCAATATCAGAAATTAAGTAGGGACTATCACTTCAGAACCCTGCAGTCTTCAAATAATAAATGATTATGGTCAACAATTCTAAACACATAAACTTAATGATTTAGTTGAACTGTACCAAGTTCTCAAAATACACAAACTTCCACAATTCACCCAATGTGAAATAGACAATTTGAATGTTAAAGAAAGTGAATTTGGAATTAAAAATCCCTAAAAAAATCTTCACACCCTGATGATTTCAATGAATACTTCTACTAAATGCTTAAAGAAGAATAAAAAATCTCTTACAGAAAATACAAAAGGAAGAACACTTCCCAACTCATTCTTTGAAGCCACTATTACCCTGGTACCAAAATCAGACAGACAGTACACAAAAGAAAACAACAGACAAATATTCCTCATGAATATATATATAAAAATCTTAACAAAATACTGGCAAAAAAGTTCAGGGATATATAAAAAGAAATATACACCATGATCAAATATGTAAGCTGGTTCAATATTGGGAAATCAATCAATGTAATCAAGCATATTAATAAGGTAAAAATGAAAATCACTCGATCATATCTATTAATGCAGAGTATGGTAGTTTGGAACTTTATGTACCCCAGAAAAACATGTTCTTAAACTTAATCCATTCCTGTAGCTGTGAACCCATTCTGAGTAAGAACCTTTGATGAGGCTACTTCAATTAAGGTATGACACAACTCAGTCAGGATGGGTCTTTACTCTATTACTTTAGTTCCTTATAAGCAGAATGAAATTCAGACAGAGAGAAAGACACAGAGGGACCAGCCAGAAGCTGATCATCAAAGGAATCCAGAAGAGAAGGGGGAGACAAGGGTATGCTCTCATGTGCCTTGCCATGCAACAAGCTTAGGTCCAAGAATTGCCAGCAGCCAGGCCCAGAATTCCAGTCTTTGGAGAGAAAGCATCCCCTTGATGATGCCTTGATTTGGACTTTTTCCTAATCTAAAAACCATGAGCCATTAAATTCTCATTGTTTAATCCCTCCCTTTCATGATATTTGCATGGGCAGCCTAGGAAACTAAGGCCCAGAGGAAATAATTTGACAAAAGGGTCTGACGAGCTCTTGTTAGGGAAAGGCCTTATGTTCCATTTTTCAGGGAGAGTGCTGCCACCCCATTTCCTGGAAATGGTGAAGCCTGAGACCAGGCGTTTACAGAGGGAATGGCCTTCATTCCAATGATTGGAGGGGGAGGCTACACCCCATTGTTAGTGGAGAGTATGGCCACTGTACAAGTGCTTGGAAGGTGTATGCCTGCTGCTCCATCAGATCTAGAGAGAAAAAAAAAAAACATTAATCCATAGATCACTCTCAGACCTTGAGTTCTAACGGAGTTTGTCTTGCTGGTTTCCAGACTTGTTTGGGACCTATATTCCATGTTTTTTCTCTAATTTTTCTCTTCTTGAGTAGAAATGTTTTTTCTATGCCTGTCCTACCATGGTATATTGGGTGCAGATAACTTGTTTTTTAGGTTTCATAGGTCCATTAGACAAAGGGATTTTACCCCAGGAAGGCCACATCCATCCAATAACTGATTTTGATGAGACTTTGTACTTAGCATTATTCCAAAATGGCTTAAGGCTTTTGGGATGTTGTTATGGCATGACTATATTTTGCACATGGGAAGAATATGTCTTTTTGGGGTCCAGAGAATAGGTTATTGGGGACTGAATCATGCCCCTCATAAAAGGAATGTTCAGATTCCAACCCCTGGTCTTGAGGGCATGAACTATTTGTAAATAGGATCTTTGAGATGTTATTAGTTTAAAATGTGTCCAAACTAAATGAGGGTAGGCCTTAATCCAATATGGCTGAAGTCCTTATAAGCAAAGGAAATTGGATGCAGAAAGAGAAGAACCAGGAAGAGAAAGGAGTTGCCAGCATGTGCATTGCTGTGTGATAGAAAATTCAAGGAACCCTAAAATTACCAGCCAGCCAGAAGACCCCAGGAGGGAGTAAACTTTCTAGTCTCTGAAAATGTGAGGCAATACATCCTTGCAGTTAAGACAGCCCATTGAATGTCTGTTGATTTAGTAACCAGAAAACAATTTCCTCCTAAGATTGGGAACAAGGAAAGAGTGTCTACTCACTATTTTTGATCAACATAGGGCTGGCAGTTCTAGCCAGCATAATAAGGCAAGACAAATAAACAAAAGTTATATAGATCAGAAAGGATGGAATGATAGTCTATGTAGAAAGTCCTAAGGAACATACAATAACTCCAAGAACTAAGAAGTGCATTCAGGAAGGTTGCAGGAGAAAAGGCCAATATATGAAAAGTAATTATATTTCTACATAGTTACTAATGAGTGGAAACCAAAATTAAAAATACAATACTGTCGTAGTTTGCCAGGGCTGATATGACAAATACTACATACTGGTCCACTTAATAATGATTTATTGTCTCATGGTTTTGGAGTCTAAAAGTACATCAAGGTATTGGCAGGGCTTGCATTTGTTTTTTCCTAAGTCTGTAGTGTTCCAGTAATCCCACATCACATGCCACTCTCTCTCTCCTTGTGTCTGCTTCTCTGGTTGGTTCTGTGACTTTCTCAAAATTTCCTCTTTATAAGGCTTCCAGTAATGGAAAAAGACATTACTTAATGCTTCAGTTTGGCCACTCCTTTACTAATAAAAACAACTTCAAAAAGTCCTATTCATAAATGGACTTATATCCACAGGAACATGGATTAAGATGTGAACATGTCTTTTGTGGGGTACATGATTCAATCCTCAACCAATGCCACTTACAATTGAATAAATGAAATACTTAGACATAAGTCTAAAAATACACATACAAGATATATGTTGAAAATTACAAAGTGCTGAGGAAAGAAATCAACAAAGCTCTAAATAAATAGAGAGTCATACCATGTTCATGGATTGGAAGACTCAACATAGTAAAGATACCAATTCTTCCTAAACTGATATGTAAATTTAATGCAATTCCTATCAAAATCCAGCATTTTTTTTTGTAGTTGTAGACAGTATTATTCTGAAATTTATATGGAAAAGCAAAGGAACTAGAATAGCTAAAAACAATTCTGAAAAAGACTATTACAGTGCTTCCAACTGGCAAATCCCTCTTTTCTACTGTGGAATCTCACACCCTAGCCAAAACTCATTTGACAGGGTAGCTAATCTATTAGCTGGCCTGTGACTAAAAGGGACACCTCAAAGAAATAATTTGACCAACAGGATTTCCTCCCTCAAGAATTTCAATTGGAATATACAGAGGCCAGTTAGATATGAGAGCTGACTTGAAAACCCATACATAGTCGAGACAAAGGAAAAAATTAAATATCATAGGCTAGGTGAAATTGCAGAGGGCAAAAATTGACTAAGAAGGAGCACCTTAAAAGAGAGAAAATAGATGTGGTATGTAGAGACACATAGAAATTGTGATAAAAGGAGATTGCCACCAAGAGAGTAGCTGTCATTCTTGGTGACTTTCCAGGTTCTGTGAAGCCCAGTTGTGCTATGAGGTTTCTGTTCTTGGATTTCTGTGGGATTTCTCAGAGTATCTCTCCTTAGGCTTGCCTGTTATAGCTTATGTCTCCTCCACTCTATAAAGCTGTAACTAAGATAGAACAGTAAGCAAGCATCTTTCATTTTAAAAAACGTAAAACAATGGTGATGGTGAGATGTGTGCATTGGTTGTATCTTGCTCCTCTGTCATTTCCTCTTTGCCATCTTCTCAAAAGTAGACCTTGTTTTCCTGTCAGCTTCTTTGGCTCCTGATCAAGTGAATCCCCTAAAGTGAACTCAGGGGAGGAGAGAGCCCCTCCAGGGAGGGGGGACACTCTTGTTAGCTCCTAGTGTGCTGTTGAAGACTTGAGGTATTCAACAGCTAGTTAGGAGTTTTGTGGGAAAGAGAGATGAAGAGTGTCCATAGCATTTTCTCTTGTGTAGTTAAAAAAAAATCCCCTTACTGCTGGTGGGATCATAAAGAGAACAAAATTGCCTGGCTACACAGAAAAAGTACATGAGAGAAGCAGCTTGATAGAATGGAAATAGGCTGGGCTGGGCTGGGGGTTAGAAGAGCTGGAATATGGTCTTGGTTCTGCCAATTTGTACTAGATGTATGTCAGTTTATTGAGGCTTGTTTTTTTTTTTTTTTTTTAATTTCTCTCCCCTCCCCCGCCCCCAGTTGTCTGTTCTCTGTGTCTATTTGCTGCGTGTTCTTCTTTGTCCACTTCTGTTGTTGTCAGCTGCACAGGAATCTGTGTTTCTTTTTGTTGTGTCGTCTTGTGTGTTAGCTCTCCGTGTGTGCGGCGCCATTCCTGGGCAGGCTGAACTCTCCCTCACCCTGGGCAGCTCTCCCTACAGGGCACACTCCCTGTACGGGGGGCTCCCCGACGTGGGGACACCCCTGCTTGCATGGCACTCCCCGCGTGCATCAGCACTGCGTGTGGGCCTGCTCCGTGCGGGTCAAGGAGTCCCAGGGTTTGAACCGCGGACCTCTCATGTAGTAGACGGATGTCCTAACCACTGGGCCAAATCTGCTTCCCAAGCCTTGGTTTCTTCAACTGTGAAGTTGCAGAGAGTAACCATTTACTAAGAAAAGGTTGATATATTGCAAAGAAATTGTGGTTGTTCCTACAACCAATCTGGTTTCTGCCTGAGTCTCCCTCTACTCTCTCCCTTCTTTCCTTTGCTTCTGTCATCCTGGCTTCCTTTCTAGCTTATGAAGCTTGCTGGGTCTGACCCCAGAGCCTTTGCATCAGCTCTTCGCGTTACCTAGAATCTTATACCTACAGATATTCCCATGCCTCCCTTTCATTCAGGTCTCTGCTTAAATGTCACTTTGTCAGACCAACGTTACCTAGAATCTTATACCTACAGATATTCCCATGCCTCCCTTTCATTCAGGTCTCTGCTTAAATGTCACTTTGTCAGACCAACTTTCCTCTCCATCTATAATAGTCTCCCACTCATTCTTCCCTGCTGTCCTCTACTCTGATCCTGTTTTATTTTTCTTTATAACATAAGTATAAATACCTACCATAATATTGAATATTTGTGTCTATTTGCCTTTGTCTAGGTCCTTTTCTAGAATGTGTCAGAGAAACAGAGGTTTGTTTAGTTCTCATACCACTAGAGCGTAGAGTGTGATAGATGCTCAATAAATGTTTGTTGCATTAATAAACCAGAATTACTTCTGGCCTGGTTACCTGGTATTATTTCATTAAACAAAAAGGTCTTTATGTCACATAGTGAGAAACAGTTCAATTACAAATCAATGATTTTATTTTTGAGCTGTAGCTCTGAGCTATATGACTTCTGACTTGGGAGCATATGTGACTCACTGTTTTTTTCTCTAGCAAGAGGGTATCTAAATGAGTGCAGCATGACATTTCCAACTGACACTTTCATGATTCTTTTCTTGGGACTTTCTTTCTGTTTTTCCTGGTCTTGATTTTCAGTGGTGGTTTGGAGCTGTATGTACCCAACAAAAAACATGTTCTTAGACACAATCCTTTCCTGTGGTATGGACTCTTGTAAATAGGTCTTTTTGATGTGGTTACTTCAGTGAAGGCGTGGCCCAGCTGGAACAGGATGGGCCTTAATCCTATTATCAAAGGCCTTACAGTGAAGGTCACAGAGAGAGAAAAAGCCCCGGGTAGCAGCCTGAAACTGGAAGTCAACAGAACCAAGAAGCCAGGAGAGGCTGCCCCATGTACTGCCATGTGACAGAAAAGCCAAGGACCAAGGATTGCCCACAGTCAGTCCCAGAATGCCACAGTCTTCTGGGAGAAAAGTGCTGCCTTGATGACACCTTGATTTTGGACTTCTCCTAGCCTCAAAATCATGAGCCAATAAATTCCTGTTGTTTAAACCAACCCATTACATGGTATTTGCTTCAGCAGTCAAGAAAACTAAAACATCTTCCAAGGTCAGCAGCATCCATCTGTAAAGGGAATTTCACATATAATAATGCATGATCTATATTTTAAGTGAAAGTATAATAACTCAAATATCCCCTTCAGTATAATGAAAATGCGTCCAGCTGTATCAGTATGATACAGGAATAGACTATATATATATATGGAATTGATGACTGCTCTAATTTTGTTTTTTTAAGAAATTAACAAGAAATATATTGTATACTCAACAACAGTAGATTTGAGTTCACAGTAAGAGGATTTTCTTAATCACCCATTCATTAATTATTTGTTAATTCAATAAATTCTGCAAATGTGTTTAAAAGGACTTAGAGGAATCTTCATTATCATCATCATCATCTTCTTCATCACCTTAATAACTAGCAATAGTTGAGAATTTTATGTGTGCTTTGTATTGTACCAAGTGCTGTACATGTGGTATTGCTCATCCTCATAAGGGATGAGGTATATACTTTTATTATGCTCATTTTAAAGGTGTGGAAACTAAACCATTGAAACAATAAGTAACTTGTGTAAGGTTTTGCAGCAGGTAAATGGCAGAACTGCCTTTCCAACTTATGCCTGTGTGCTGGAAAACCCACACACTTCAGGAATCTAGCATTTGAAATGTTAAGATAGATATAGTGACCCATTTGTGGTTATAATACAAGCTTTTAAGAGTCTTGACCATTCTGCTTGTCAAAGCAGTTTGTCCTCACATAAAATTAACTCACAAAGCTGTTTTTCTGTGCCAGGCTAGGTTGGGACTCTGACATAGCATAATGATGCTCTCTAGTCTTAGTTATCCTGCCTGAGGCAGTAATAAGCAGGAGAATAGGTTCATTCCTTGAGTTTGAAGCACTTTAGATAAAATGAGAATGGTTAGGTTTAATTCTTTAGGTTGGGCAAGCACTCCTTAAAAATATTCCAAAACATTCCAATCCAGATGCTTAGGTAAATCCAAAAGTCTTCTAGTGCTCCCTAAAATTTCTTCAGGGGAGGTCTAGGCTCAAAGAGGGCCTACCTGGGTGGTTGAAAACTCCTAGGTATGACTAAAATTCCTAGATCACCTCCTGAAAATGCCTTGGTCTTTCTAAACTTTGATTCTGCATCTGGGGAGCTTTCAAAAGGAGATAGTTGCCTAGGGTCCTATCTTTACTCTCTTGAATCAGAATCACTGTGGATGAAACCCTGTTTTTCTAAGGTAATGGTAATTCCACCTCTATGATTTTTATATACTGATGATTAAAATACTTATATTTCATATAACAGGTCATCTTGCTCATGTTGGCACATGTTTCTATGCTTGCACATGTTGTTCCCTCTATCTAGAATTAATTTCTCTGCTTCTGCCTCAAGCTGTCTCCTGCTCATCCTTTAAAACCCTCTTCAAGCATTACTCTTCACAGAGCCTTGCCTGAATTCCTAGGTGTCTTTAAATGCTCTGTGGTACAACAAAGTGATTAATTAAGAGCATAGACTCTAGAGGCCACTCCCTCAGTTTGGATGCCAGTTCCATAACTTCTGGCTAGGCGACTTTGGGAAAGTTACTTAGTCTCTACGTGCTTTAGTTCCTCATCTGTAAAATGGGGCTAATGACACTATGTTCCTCATAAGGTTGCTGTGGTACCTAAATGAAGTAATTCATATGACACACTTAGAGTTGAATTCGTACAAAGTAAGTACTAAGTGCATGTTAGGTATTAACCCAGATTTCCATAGCAATGTGTACAAATTTCCATCTAATTGTTTATCACTCTATACCCTGATATTTGACTTATTTTTATACCTCATTAGATGATAAGGTCCTTAAGAAGAAGGACCACCACAAAGGATTTTGTAGTCCCAGCACCTATATAATGTCTAGAACATAGTATAGGCACTCAGTAATGTTTATTGATTAAATGGAGAGATTTTATTACCCTCCTAATGGATGGTGTTTTGGTAAAGTAGAAAGCTCAAGGGCTTAAAGTCAAATATATTTTGGATAAATCCCAGCTATGTTACTTAGAACAAGTTAACTTCTCTGAACTTCATTTCCTCATCTGCATTTATCAGAATTATTTGGTAAAGATTTAAAAGAGGTAATGTATATACAGCATCTGGCATAATATCTGACCCAGAGGAGAACCCCAAAAATGGAAGATCCTGTTACTCTCTAAAAAAATACACGGAAGTATTATTCAAGTGTGTATATGGATCTCAGAAGCTTCAGACCTTTATATATATATATATATATATATACCTACAAACAAATATAAATCATACTCTAATAAATATGTGTATATATACACATATATGTATCCTTTCCTATATATATATTCCCCATACATATTTCATATGTATATATATATTATTCCACTAATACTAATTCTTTATAGTTTTTATTATATTTTTTAAAACTTACCACCTGCATTGTTTTTTGAGGGAAAATTTTTATTTTATTTTTACATCAAATTAGAAAAATAGCAAACCAAAGGTAGGACTTCCTTTACTTAGGAGAAAGGTAATCTTTGGGGGATACATGAATGGATGTTTCCAGGTCTTTCTTTCTATATGGGAGCACTCTATCTGCTCTACAGTTATGCTTATGTTAAAGAAGTATTGAAGAAATAAATGAATACTCCGGACATTTTGTTTATGTTTCAAAGAATTGTCTGCACTTTGCAATTTGGGCTTCTCCAACCCTGAGATCCTCACCAAATTGCAGAAAATAAAATGTTGATAAAAGAACCTTTTTCAAGGGCATCAAATAAATACCAGGGTTTCCTTTTCCATTTTCTGGTGGGCAATGGACTGGGATGAAGGGACCTGAGTTCTGCTAGTGTGAGCTTGCGTTATCATTCTCAAGTCTCATCACATGTTTGGCTACCATGTTAGTCCTTCCGTATATGATTTCACTTTCTATACTAGGAAATTGTGTATTTCTTAAGAGCAGTATTATTTTCTTTGTATCCCCTGTAACCAATACAGTGCCTGGTATATAATTGACCACATAGGGTAGAGAGAGGAAAAAAATGAATTGTAGGAAGCCAATTCAGGAGACCTGGGAATAGGGGAGGTTTGTGGAATCGGGTTTTTATTAGAATACAGTGTCTGCTTTGAGGTTCCCCAATTTTAAACAAATTGAGAGGTCCAGGACAAGAGTAACCAAATGATTAAAAGAATTTCATGTGGGTTATTTAGCTAAAGCCTCCACTTAACTCAGGGGAGGGAAATTACTTTGCTTCTGTGCCATGCATTTTTCATCTGTTTGTGTTTGAAGAGCAAACCCAAATTGGATTCTCTTCAGGGCCTGGAACCCAGTGGGTACTTAGGGAATGTGTGTGGTGTGAATGATTCAGTGTTTTTCTCCTGGGTCGCAGATTCCTGACTAGCCAAGATTCTGTCTTCCCCTTTAAGGGGTGGGGTTGGACAATGCCAGTTAAGAGATTTGAAGGGCACAGGAAGATCAGTTGTAAATGAAGTATAGTTACTCTATTCAGTATCAGGAAACATGCCAGTGGTGTTTGTGTGTGTGTTTACATAAAATTAGTTATATTAGAAGTAATATTAGAATAAATTCATTAATAGAGGGAAATAGTATCCAAACTACAAATCAATTTGACCTCAAAGTATTGCTGGGTGTGGGGCTGCGGCCACTGAGAAGGCATCTGGGATGATTTGAGCAACTCGATGGGGGTCCAGGAAACTCATACTCCTGGGTCTTGTCTTGCATTGCTAGTTCGCTGTTGCCCTCTGCTGGTGAAATTTTTATCAGCCCGGGAAACTAGCTCTCATGTCAGCTGCCAGGTTCCCTCTTTCTTTGGGAGGTCTAGATTTCTTTCCACATATGCAGGACGCTGATACTGATGGTGAGGAACAGAGGCAAGAGAGGAGATATGATGAATTCTCTGCCAGGGGAGGCTGGCACTCACTCTGAGTCATTCTGGCTCATTTGCTGAGATCCTGCACTTTCTTCAGTAATGTGTTGTGCAGATTGAAGGACCCAGATATGACTAAGGCAGGAATCTGCTCTAGAAGGGCCCCATTTAGTGTGGGGACAAGTACAGACATCACTGTAATGTAGAGAAGATTATGGCTAGGGCTACAACTGAGCCACAAAGATTTGTATGTGTACAAGGGAAGAAAGATGACATCCACTAGGGTGCAAGGGCCCTGATGGTAAGGCTCCATGAACCAGCTAGCAGTCAAGCTGGGAATTGGAAGGGTGGCTGTGGAGCTATGTATTCCAGAAAAACATATTCTTAAACTTAATCCATTCCTGTGGGTGTGAACCCATTGTAAATAAGATCTCTTCAAGATCTTACTTCTGTTAAGGTGTAGCAGAAATGAATCAGGTTGGCTTTAATGTGGATTACTGGAGTCCTTTGTAAGCAGAGTGGAAGTCAAATACAAAAGTCAGAAGGAACAGCTAGAAGCTGAAAGTCAGTGGAATCCGGAAGAGAAGGGAGAGGCCCGGAAAGGTCACCATATGCATTGCCATGTGACAGACAGAGAAACCAAGGACCAAGGATCACCAGCAGCCAGCCTCAAACACCAGGCTCCAGGAAGAAAGCATCGCCTTGATGATGCCTTAATTTTGAACTTTTAGCCTCAAAACTGTGAGCCAATAAATTCCCATTGTTTAAGTCAACTAATGGTGTGTTATTTTCTTTAACAAGGAAACTAAAACAATGGGTGAGAACTGTTTAACTTTAAAACTATCTCTTTTATCATAAACGTAGAAAATGTTCATCATAAAATTAAGTAAGAACTCTGGCAAGTAAAAGCATGAAAAGAAATAAAAGTCATTTGAAATCCCACCAGTCAGAAATAATCATTGTGAACAGTGTGATCTCTGTGTTTGTGGCTTTGTGTTGTTACAAAATTGGAAGCATACTGAGGGTAGCACTTTTTATTCTCTTTTTCCTAATTTATACTTATGACATGAGCAATTCCCCAATATTACTGTTTAATTTTATTTAAATGTGCTCTTTGATGGGACAGTATATAAATGCATAAACCTAAGGAGTACAGGATTTGCCAGGCCATATGAGCCAAGCCATATAGGTAGGAAGCACAAAGATTATTCACCTTACTTACTAATTCACTCCAGAAATGCTTTTGAAGACCTACAATCTTGGAGACATAATGCTAGGTGAGAACTGATTATTTTCATAGAGCATACAGTATAGGAAAGGAGACAGACATTACTTAGGAAATCATACAAATTACAGTAAAATTGCATTTGTGATTAGACCTATGAAGGAGAAATGCTTGGTGCTATAAAGGTGTATATGAGAAAGAAAAGGAGTTACAGATATCTGGGAATGCTTCCTGAAGTAAGGGGTGATTGAACTCAACTCTATAGGACTTAACTAGGTGACGAAAATCAGGAAGAATGTTGCCAGTAGAGGGAATAGCATATGCAAAGGCTCTGAAATAGAAGGGTGCATGGTGAAACTGAAAGAAGACTGGGGAGGAGTGACGAAAACATTAACTGAGCGGAGGTTGAAGAAGTAGAAGCCTCTTAGACCAGGTAAAGAATTTTTATTATGTTCATAAGATCCACTGGGAACAGCTGAAGTGTTTTAAGCCAGGTTGGGGAGATAAAAATCACATTTGCCTGTGTAAAAGACTCCCTCACTGTAATATGGTGAAAAGGTTAGAAGGGAGCACTAGTTGATGTGGGTAAGCCAGGTCTAGGTAGCCCTTAGTGACCTCTGAGAGGGTGATTGCAGTAGTCCAGGTAGGAAGAGATGGAAGACTGGTTTAGGATGGTGAAAAGTTGAGAGGAAGAGAAAAGTGTGTGTGTGTTTTTAAGGTATATTTTGGGAGTAAAATGTTTAAGGCTCAGGTTTATGAAGTGAGACACCAGGGATGAGTTCAGGATGACTCCTAAGACTCAAGCTTACATAGCTGCTTGATGGGGGATGGGTTCTTTCCCAGAAAGGGAACACTGGAAGAGGACAAGGTTTGGAAGGGATGATCATGAGTGTTGTTTTGGGGAAGAAGTTTAACAGGTTTGTTAGAAGGGACAATTCCAGGAATGGTATGCATCATCCTCACATCAGCTGGCTCCATAGGTGAATTTCACCACGCACCATACTTAAAGCTCTCTATTTGGAGGTGAGTAGTAGGGTGGGGAAACCAAGCATTGTACCTGGATTTGGTGTCTCAATATCTGCTTCAAATCTCTGCACTACTTCTTATTAGGTTTAAAATTTGGGCAAGTAATTTAAAGGTTCTCTGGACTTTAGTTTCCTTGTCTTTAAAACGAGGGTAATAACATCTTGTCCAAAGGGTTATTGTGAGGATTAAATAAGAACATTGATGTTTGGAGGGCTTTGTAAACCTACACAAACTATAAAATCACAATATATTATTATTATTTCTTCTTTATTTGCTGTTGTTATTGTCTCTACCCAAACCTCAACAGTATTAATATTCGCACTGTACAAGGCAATGTCTTTTTCATGAGCTCTTTGGAAAAAAAGGTGTGATTGAATTCTAAATAAATAAATATACCACCCAGGAGCTAGAGATGGTGGCCCCATACTATTTATAATCCTGTGTATTTATTTGAATTCAGACATTCCTGACATGTAAATTAAGTAGAGTCTTGTGTCACAGCAGAGCACTCTGTGTTCCTAAAAGGAATTCACTTATTCCAAAATTCTTTACCTTTTAAAATAAATCTCATTATGGAGTGCTGAAATTTTCAGTAAAAACATTCAACAGAAAGCTGTGGTTCTTTCAGACTGAAAAACAAGTCTGTTTTATTAGGCAGCAGCTTCTAACTTGCTGCTAAGTAGATGCAATCTATTTAGAGATCTTTATGTATCTGATAAGACATTTCAGAGACCTAGTCTCTTTCTAATTAAGACTGAGAGTGTTAAACAGACCCTCAAGAATTTTCTCTCTTTCTCTCAGCATAGTAGGGGTTTAGTGTAGCAGTGTGTTAGAGTGGACGGAAAAAACAGAACCAAGGTTTAAAGCAGATTGCTGACTCCATTCTGTTCCCTTCTATACCACTAACTACAGTCATAGTGTAGCTGAGTGACTTTGGATGTAACCCACTTTACAGGGTTGTGTTGAGGTTTAGCGATAATTCTTAAAACTACATAATGGCTGGCATATGATAGAATCTCAATCAATGATCTCATCCTACTTTTCCTCCATCTTCTGCTGCTTCTTTTTTTTTTTAAAGATTTTATTTTATTTATTTCTCTCCCTTTCCCCTCCCCCCCAGTTGTCTGTTCTCTGTCCATTTGCTGTTTGTTCTTGTTTTTGTCTGCTTCTGCTGTTGTCAGCAGCATGGGAATCTGTGTTTCTTTTTGTTGCATCATCTTGCTGCGTCAACTCTCTGGGTGTGCGGCACCATTCTTGGACAGGCTGTACTTTGTTTCGCGTGCTTGTGGGCCAGCTCCACATGGGTCAAGGAGGCCTGGGGTTTGAACTGCAGACCTCCCTTCTGGTAGACGGATGCCCTAACCACTGGGCTAAGTCCACTTCCCATTCTCCTTTGCTTCTCCACCTCTTCCTCCTCCCACTGATTCAACTCCTAACTTCATCTTGCCTATCTCTTGTTAGACTATGCTGATAAGTGGTATGTATTTGAGTTTCCCAAAGTCACTTACTAATTTAGGTTCCCACCAGTAATAATAACAGTTTATGTACAGAGAACTGACTGTGAATTATTTCTCTTAGTCCTCTTCTCATACCTGTGAGTATTAGTATTGTCTCCATTTCACAAACAAGGAACTGAGCTACAGATTGGTTAAAAGACTAGTCCAATATTACAGTTAGTAAATGATAGCGCTAGAAGTTTCTACATATCACCTCACCTTACTTATCTGTGCTTGGCTCAAAGGCCTCCAAATAATCAGGATAGGCATTTATTTATTCACTCAACAAATACTTCTTTTGGTGCAACTATTTTCCAGGAACTGGATGGATAGAGTGAGTAGCCCAATGGACATGATTTCTGCCCTCATGAAATTCATATACACATGCACTCACTTACACAGAGGTTTGATATAAAGCTTTATATTTATATCAAACCTCTGTGTAAGTGTGTGTATGTGTGCCTAGCCACTGCATGTGTGTTCATTTCATACTGCTGTGCACATCCAGATTGGTTGTGCCTATGTATAACCTAAAACTAAATATGTTCATTGTCATTCCTTTTAATAAATGCCGATAAATGTCTTGAAGGAGGAAAGATCAGGATGCTCTGAGAGTGCATAATAAGAGGCCAAGTTCATATATGAGCTTAAGAAATCCCCTTTGAACGAGAGGCATTTAAATCTTGACTTGAACAATGAGCATTCTTGGCCAGCTGTGAGATGAACCTGGGAAGGTGGGCAGAGACTAGACTATCCAGGGCTCTGTAGGCTATTTCTGGGACTTTGGATTCCATCCTCAGATCAGTGGGATGCTATTTAATTAAATGAACAGGGCAGTGCTATGATTCAGTTTATATGTTAAGAATAGCACTGTGATTATGATGTAGAGAATAGATGGGAGCGGGGTACCCATATTGTCTATACATTAGATTACTTTTGGGTACTAAAGATTCAGGTATGAATCAATCACAAATCATCCTTTTCAGTTTTTTAGGGAAGGCAAAATACTTGCTGAAACAATTGTGTTTAAGTTGATAAATGCTATATCCTGTAGGCTGTAGTAAATAGGTGGCAAAAATGCTATGGGTGAGGGGAATTGCAAAGTATGATCACTTCCTTTTAGTGAGAGCGATTGTTTTGATTCTTTCTTGTTCTTGCTGCTGGAGACATTCTTCATTTTCGGTCAGAATTTTCTATGAGTGCCCTGAAAGTTTCTCAATTCTGGAGCACATCAACTCAGTAAACACTTAGCTAGTGAATTCTCTGTGCTTGGCTCATAGGAATCCCACTTTGCCTGCTCCACTGTATTTTTTCCACAAGGATATGGTTGGAGGAGCTCAAAGAATGACAGTTTAGGAGGCCGTTGTCTAGGTCCCCATTTTATCTTCAGGCAGCAATGTGGCTTTTGGAGATTAGCATAAGCTAGCACATCCTGTAAATTGTGTATACAGACTGAGTAAAAAGGGATTAGGAAAAAAACGATGTTTTCTTGTCTTTAGAGGAAGATGGGCTCCATGAATGTCTCCTAGAGAACTGGGAAAGTATGGAGGCACATGAAACAACAGATTCCAGATAGTGGGTAATCCCCTTTGAGGCCTATGACCATCAAGTTTTTCACATGATCTTCCATTTTCCCTCCCTGCTTTGTCATGGAGCCTGACTGAGAGAAAGTGGTGTTAGGGATTTCTGATCCCCCCCTTTTTCTGAGGTGATCAAGCTTTACCCTCTTCTGTGTTAGGAGAGAGGCTTCAGTGTATGCTATTATCCATAACTTGGGAAGCCTGCACCATCCTTCAACTTTTCTTCTCTGTGATTATTCCTACAGGATAGATCACTGGAACAATGAGAAAGAGAGGCTTGTGCTGGTCACAGAGAAGACTCTCTTGATTTGCAAATATGACTTCATCATGCTCAGTTGTGTGCAGCTGCAGCGAATCCCTCTGAGCACTGTTGTTCGCATCTGCCTGGGCAAGTTTGCCTTCCCTGGGATGTCACTGGATAAGTGAGTATGATATCTTATATACTTGGGGAAGGGTTGTGGTGAGAGCAGGGCATTCAGGAAAACAATTTCAAGCTCAGTTCTGTACCATAAGCTGGGAGAACCCAGGGGAAGAGCGAAGTTCCACAGCTGAATTAATCGAACAGCCATTAAGTTCCTATTCTATTTCAGGCACCAGGGATACAATTGTAAGTAAATTTGTACCTGAGTTTGACAAGTAAGTAGTTATTTGCAAGGTGGGAACAGCTGTGGGAATATGGAGCAAGATTCTCAACCTAATTGATGTGGTAGAGAATCTGAGAAGATGTCCTGGAGGAGATGTACCTGAGACAATATTTGAGGTTGAGTAGGGGTTAGCAGACAAAGAAGGAGACCAGAGTTGAAAACCATTCCAGGTGGAAGGTACAGCACAACCAAGGGGGTGGGAGTGGGAGAAAGTGTAATGTGTTAGGAAATTGAAATTATTCTTTGAAGGTCAATGGACAATACTAAGATGGTTAATTAACACTTGTTAAAAGAAAGAAATCTATTTGGTATCTTCCCTGGAAGATCAATGGGGAGACATCAGCTGACAGAGACTTTGAGAGTCACAATGAGATATGTAAAGCCTGTAGAGCAGGGTCGCTGAATTGAGTGTAAAGTTCTTGCTATTGAACTTGGGAGAAACTGGTTCTCCTAAATATTTAGACCTCATCCAGGACAGTAATATTCCTCTGAGCCTGTGCGTGTGAGCTCCACCCGATGAAATGTGAGCTCCTTGAGTATAGGTACCATTTCTATTGTCCTTTAAGTATCAGACATTGGGGCTACCACATAGTAAGAACTGAGAAAACTTTCTAAAATACAGAAAAAGAGCATAGCTTTATCAAATGATTGGTTTTCCTTACATAAAACATACATCAAAGAACTTTTTTTTTAATTTACTCTTTTTATGGATGCAAGACGTGATTGATTGACCTCAGTTCATTAAGTTCTTGAACTGATAGATTTCTAAATAATGTATGCACATTTTAAAATATATTTAAACAACACAAAAGAATTTTTACTTTCAGGAAATGTTTCTCCCATCCCATACCCTCAATTATCCACATTCTCTATACAGGTGATAGTCACCTATTTTTTGTTTGTTTTTGTTCCAAAATTTTCTGTAAACATACAGTAGTAAAAATAGCTCTGTGCATACCTTTATGTATATACAGGTATATAAATATATATGTATACACATATTTATCACATTTTACTTAGTGGAAGTGCATGTCATAATTTCTCCTACCTCATGCTATTTTAGCCAATGATATGTTCTGGACACTTTCTCATATTAGCATCAGAAGACCAATATGAGTCTTCTTAACAGTTCAGAATATTCCATTTAATCCACAATCTATTTATTCAATCCCTCATAGATGGATATTTATTTTTATGCAGACCTTTGTTACTACAAACAATGCTGTTGTAAATTTCATTGCCTATAAACTTTAAAATATGTTAGATTTATATAACCTAAAACTTCTTTAAAAATAAAGAAAACTGTATAAATGAATCTGTAATGTAAATTTCTGTAAGCAGAATTATTGGGTAAAGTCATATATTTTATATTAACAGATATTGCCAAATTGCCTTCCAAACAAGTGATAACAATTTATGTTCCCACCAAAAAGAATATTCTTTACCAAGCACTATCACCACATTGTGCATTTGAGACATATTTACTTTGCCAGATAAGATACTTGCTAAGATAAGTATCTCATCTTTGTTTAATTTGATTATGATAATTTGAAGAAAGTTGAGTAAGTTTTTCTTAAGTTAGCCAGTTTTATTTTATTTTTTTTCTATGAAGTTCTTATGACCATAATCCATTTCTTATCTATTACGACATGGACATTTTCCTCATTGATTTGCAAGAGCTCTTTTAATATCAGTGAACTGCCATATATGTTGTGAATATTTATTTCCCAATTTGTCATATCTCTCTTGACTTTATATTGCTATTTTCTACTGTTTAAATTTTTTAATTAATAAATTTATTTTTAGAGCAGTTTTAAGTTACAGAAAATGAAGCAGTTAGTACAGGGTTCTAATATACCCTTTCTACCCTCTGTACAATTTACTTTATTGCTAACACCTTACATTTATGTAGTACTTTTGTTAAAACTGGTCAACTTAAATTGGTACGTATTTTTAACTGAAGTCCATAGTTTACGTTAATGTTCATTCTTTGCATTGTACAGTTCTATGGGTTTTGACAAATGCGTAATGCTATGTATTCATGATTACATTACCATTTAGAATAGTTTCACTGCACTGCAAATGCCCTGTGCTCTACCTATTCATTTCTTCCTTCCTCCCCTCAAATGTCTATCACTGATCTAAAGTTTTGCTTTTTCCAGAATATCATACAGATGGACTCATATAGTATGAAGCCTTTTCAGATTCATTTCTTTTACTAAGTATTTTGCACTTTGGATTCTTCCATGTCTTTTCATGGTTTGATAACTCATTTCCTTTTATTGCTGGATTATATTCCATTGTATGGATATACCACAGATTATTTATCCATTTACCATTTGAAGGGTGTCTTGATTGCTTCCAGTTTTCAGCAATTATGAATAAAGTTGCTATAAACATTCATGTGCAGGTATTTTTATGGACATAAATTTTCAACTCATTTGGGTAAATATCTAGGAGTTTGATTGCTGGATCATATGGTAACACTATGTTTAGCTTTGTAAGAAATTGCAAACTGTCTTCCTAAGTGGTTTTAGCATTTTGCATTTCAACCAGCAATTAATGAGACATTCTGTTATTCCATATCCTTGCCAGCAATTGGTATTGCCAGTTTTTTTGGATTTTAGCCATCCAGATAGTATTTAGTGGTTGCTCATTGTCGTTTTAATTTGAAATACCCTAATGACATATGATATTGACCATCATTCATATGTTTATGAATTGTGTATCTTTGGTGAGGTCTCTGTTCACCTTTTTTAATTACATTTTTTTAAACCTGTTTTAAAATTTGGCTGTTCATTTTCTTATTGTTGATTTTAAGAGTTCTTTGTTTATTTTGGATTCAAGTCCTTTATTAGATATGTACTTAGCAAATATTTTCTCCCAGTCTATGCTTTATATTTTCATTCTCTTAACAGTGTCTTTCACAGAATAGACGTTTTTAATTTTAATGAAGTACAACTTATCAATATTTTCTTTTATGGGTCATGCATGCTTTTGTTGTTATATCTAAAAACTCATTGTCAAACCCAAGGTTAACTACATTTTCTCCTATGTTATCTTATAAGAGTTTTATGTTTATATATCAAAGAGCTGCCATATATTTTTCAAATGTTTTTTCAGGTTTGTCGTATCTCTTTTTCCTTTATAATACTATTTTCTTCTGTATTCAGTTTTTAGGTTGTAAGCTTTACCAGTATCTTATGGCCTTTGAGTTTGTCTTGTTTAGGAAGACTTTCTCCACACTGAAATTATAAAATACCTTTTCCAAGTTTTCTTAGAGTGTTTTTATAATTTTAGTTTAAAAAATAGTTAAATTTGTGTCTCATTTTGAATTTCCTTTGAGTAGGAGTCAGATTTGCAATCAACTTGATTTTTTAATCAAAATGGCAGGCTAGATGTCTCAACATCATTTATTCAACATTGAAATGCCAAAATTATCATATAATATACATATTATAATATAATATGTAATAAATACATCATGTATCATATAACACATATTTGTATCCATTTCTGGAATTCTTCATTCCATTCCATTCATTTGCTTATTCAAATACAAATTGGTTTTAATTATTATTAATTAAATTAGTTATGTTTTTGTATTATATCATGTAGTATGTATATAACATATAAAGTATGTAACACCTTATATTATGTTTTATCTGGTAGTGTTGCTCCTCTTTCCTTAATCTGTTTTAGAATTTATATGTTTATTTTTCTTTCAGCTTACCTAACTAAAAAAAACTGTGTTTACTAGGATTTTCAAATACCCAATTAACCTTGCATTCTAAAGATAAACCCATTTTATCATGGCATATCATCCCTTTGTGTAACATTGGATTCAGTTTGCTAAGTTTGTCCATGTTCATGAGGGATATTACTTTATTCTTTTCTTTACATTTATTTGGGTAATTTCTTTGCCAAGATTCGGTATTAGAATTATGATGGCTTCATAAACAAATGGGGAGGTAAAAAAAAAAGATTTTGTGTATGTGTGGTGATATCTCTTTGAATGTTTGCTGGAAATTATGAGGAATATCATCTGGGCCTAGAGTTTTCTGGGTCAGAAAGTTTTTGACAATAAAATTATTTGTTTTATAAATATTAGGTTATTCATATTTTTGTTTCTTTTGGTATTAATTTTGGTAAACTGTATTTTTTAAGGGATTTGTTGATTTCATTTAAGTTATCTTATTTGTAGACATTGAGTTGATAATATTTTCTTACTAATCCTTTTAATATCTATAGGATTTTTAGTGATATCTTTCTTTTCTAATATTGGTGATTTGTGGTCTCTCTCTCTCTCTTTTTTTTTTTTTTTTTGATGAATGTAGCTAAGGGTTTCTCAATTTCATTGTTGTTGTTGTTGCTGTTGTTGTTGTTGTTTTTTACCAAGGACATACTCTTCTTTCCCACTCTAATCTACATTTCATTCCTCCATCCTGAGGACCCTGGAAGGTGATGTTCACTCTACCTCTAAATCAAGAGGGGGCTTAGATCCCATAAAATTGATGAATGGAATTCTCCTATGCTGCAGCTGTAGACTCTCTCAGTTCCCTAGTGTGATGGTTGACCATCCTTACCTCCCTATTAGCTGACCTGGGTAAGTCCAACAACATGGAGAATAGGCGTTGCAACTCTGCTGAGGCTCAGCACCCAGCTGGCACATGGCCAGTCCAGAGATTCAAGTCTCCTGAGCATACACAACCCCAGTGCCAACCACAGATTCAGTAGAAGTAGCAGAAGAGGCATGCATAGAGAGGTCACCCACTCCATCACACTCAGGAGCACAAATTCCAAAGTAGGGCCCACTCACAAGGCACTGAACTCCAGAGCTATCTGTCTTGACTGTAGGACCTGGGTATCCCTGTAGCCCTTAAGAGCACCCCTACCTGGGGATGTATCTACTTTGGTTGTCTCTGAGATCCTGCTGAGACATGCCTAAGTGTGACCCCTCTGATGACCTCCTGACTCATTTGGAAGTCTCTTAGTCATATAAGCTCATTTGTCTTTATCATTTCCTCCTTTTATTCAAGGTCTTTTTCTAATTGCATCACCAGCCGTTGCTTGGTAGTAATCCCTCAGCACCAGATAGGCTCATCCCCGAGAGTTATGTCCCACCTTGGGGGGAAGGTAATGCATTTACATGCTGAGTTTGGCTTAGAGAGTGGCCACATTTGAGTAACATGGAGGCTTTCAGGCATTAACTCTTAGGCACCCTGCAACTCTAGGCCTGGTTGAAATTTCAAGCACATAAGCTCATAAGCACAGTCATCCGTAGCAAGGGCCCATCATTGGACCATCCTTCTTCACTGGTCTTTGCCCTTGTACTCAGGGTATTATTGCTTCTCTATTGGGGAATGCAACAGAGTTTCCCAGAATGGGAACTCAGCACTTCCTCAGTAGGACATTCTTTTTTGCTTTGCTAATTTTCACTATTTCTTGTCTGATTTCTACTTATATTATTTTTGCTCTTTTCCTTCTTATTTCCTTCCTTCTACTTTGGTTTTACTTTGCCTTATTTTTTTTTAACTTCTTAATATGGAAATCAATGTCATTCATCATATTTTTTTATCTTCTAATATGAATATTTACAGCTATAAGTATACTATTAAGCACTTCTTCTGCTATACCCTACACATTTTGGTATGTTGTATTACTATTATTATTCCATCTTAAATATTTTTCTACTTTTCTTGTGATTTCTGCTTTGGCCACGGGTATGTTAGAAGATATATTAAGTAATTTCTAAATATTTTGGTTTTCTTCATATTACTTATTTCTAATTTAGTGAATATACTCTTTTTGATTTTGTCCTCTTAAATTTGAGTCTTATTTAATGGACTAGCCTATGGTCTATCTTTATGAATATACTATGTACATTTGAAAATAATTGTTGTGTGTAGTCCTTTATAAATTGTATTTGTAATTGATACCATTGTTTAGACTATGTACTGATTTTTATCTATGTTTTTTGTCATTTACTGAGAGAGGATTATTAAAATATACTATTGTTATGGAATTTTCTATTTCTCTCTTTAATTCTGTTAATTTTTGTTTCATGTATTTTGAGGGTCTGTTATTCAGTTCCTACATATTTATGATTATTTATGTCTTCCTGATTAATTGACTCTTCTTTCATTAAGAAATGTTCCTTTTTATCTCTCTGGCCAAAACTATGTTTTGAAGTCTATTTTTAAGTTTGATATTATTAAAGCCACTCCATTCTTTTCCTTTTCCTTTTTTTGTATGTGTGATATATCTTTTTCATTCTTGTCTTTTCTACTTATCAAAGACTTTGTATTTAAAGTGTGTTTCTTCTTGTGTGATTTATATATCTTTAAAAAAGATAGTAATAAAGTATAAAATAAAATATTAAAAAATAAATTGATCCTTTTAGTGGCAAAAAAAACTTTATTTTAAATTAGGTTTTTCATATATGTAATTTATCATGTATTATTTTTAATCCTATCTTTTTGAATGTTATTAATTGGCTCCCTAATGTGAATACACTGATATTAACCACCCATTTCTTTTGTCTTCTTTTCCTATTTCTCTATCATTCATTTTTAAATGTTGCTTTATTATTACTACTCTCTTACTCATTTGAATAAAGTGCTTGCACTGGACACATTATCTTAATGTAAATAAATTTCCACTCAGTGAGATGAGAAATCTGCATATTTTTAATACTGTTCCCACTTTCTCTCATCCTTCACCTCCCTACTTTCATCAGTTTTAGAAGTTTTGCTTACCAGACAAATTTAATTTTTTTATGGAATATTTTTTCTCATGAGGCATCCATTTATTACAACGGGAGTTGATGCTATTCCAGCCCTCTTCATTAACCTGTGCAACTTTATCCAGATTTGTACCCTTGAGTTAGAAGGAGAAAGGCTGTGCCAGCCCCTGGTATGCTGTTAAACATTAAAGGGCTTTCTCTAGGCACCCAAAGGTGGGAACATAATGTGATGAATGGGGTGGTTTTAAAGTCCTGCTCAAGGGTTTTTAGCAAACCTCAATATCTGAGCACTGGATTATTTCCAGGGTTCCAGTCCCAATTTTACAACTGTTAACTTTCTTTCCTCATCTATTAAAAGGTGACATTAATTGTTATTTGGTTCATTAACAGGCTTATGGTAAAGCTCTAATGTGATAACTTGAAAGAATTTTGTAACTTGCCTCATAAATATCTGGCATTATTAACAAATTCTAATTTTCTCCTAGATTAAAGCTTTTGTTAACAAAAACTCAGTGGAAGAATTTTATCGTTATCTTTCTTTCTAACTCAATTGGCCTTTCTAGGTCAGGCATTCAATCATCATTGTAGGTTCAGAGGTCAAACAGCAGATGCAGAGATAGGAGAAAGGGGCAAGAGAAAATCAGCTACTGAAGCTCACAAGCTGATTCCAGAGGAAAGCCCAGGCCGGGTCTGAGTGAATTCCCTTTCTCTAAGAAAGCAATGTTAACGTTAGTACCCACTGGCAGGAGGTGGTAATGCTGGCACTGTTGACAAAGTGCTTTTATCTCCCCTCTGCCATTTGGCCTTCAACCGCCAAGAACAATCAGGCTGACTGACTCCATTCTGTGAGGAGGAAAATGAGACTAAATGGGGTTCAGGGATTCAGGTACCATCAGCTATTTAGAGTTAGCATTGTCTCAAATTCAGTTCTTCGAAATCTTTGTACACTGCGTTTTTCTTTGAATAGATAATAATTATCTTTTTCTTTCTTTTTCTCTCACTTGCTTTTATTCTCTTTTCCTTTTCCGTCCCCTTTTCTCTTTTTCTTTCCCTTCCTTTCCCTTCCTTTCCTTCCCCTGCTCTTTTCTTTTTTTTTTTTTGTCCTCTTTTCTCCTTTTCTTTCCTCTGATTTTATAGGTGAGGAAAACCTTTCTTGCTAATATAACTTCTGCTTCTCTTAAGAAACCACAGAGAGGACTGTCAATTCAGAATTTAGCAGAACAAGTGCCAACATATCCCACCTACTAGTTCTTATAAAAGAGGGTTGTTTTAATCAAAATTTGCCTTTTTGAATGGAATGTGAAATGAATGGAGAGGGCCACAGCAAGAGAAAAAGAAAGGCTATGGTTTCCTATTTGTGAGATGAAAACAGATTCTCTTTAGATTAGAGCATTTTCCAGAAAGGAAACCAGGAAATAGTAAAAGGCCTAGTTTATCCTTCAGGGTAACTAGTTGCTAGTATGTATCTTTTGTACTATTCCTTATCTGAGAGGGAACCCTAAATCTTATTTCTATTATAATTGGATTCATTCCAAGATTTTAATTAACAGCTAATTTGCATAATCCTTTTGTGTCTTTAATCTCTGGGAAAAATGGAGAAGGGAGGCTTCTGTCAAAGTTAATCATAAGGCTAAAGTTATGATTAATCTTTACATCATTTTCTTACTATTTGAATTTGAACAATTAAACTTTAATTCTTGGGGTTTCAATTTCCAACCTGTAAAATGTCAATAAATTATGAATTTGCCAGGTCAAAATCATAAGGTCATTATAGACTTAAGTGATGGTTGTGAAAGTGCTTTGTATATTGTTACATACTAAAATAATGTAAAATATCATTTAAAGAGTTCAAAAAATCATATTATGAAATGACTTGTTAGCCCTCCCAGTTTTGTTTTTTTTTTCTAATATGCTTGCAAGAAATAATGAGGAAACTCTGTCTGTTAGTGGCTAAGAGACTTGTATGTAATCATATAAATAAATGGTTTTTAGGATCTGAAACATGAGCTTCTCTGATTTGAAAACCTCTTTAGCATATACCTAATTCCTAGTAGTCCTAAAATGTGTTGTAATCTTTGTGAGTAAAAGGGTCCTATTTCTTTACCTGTGTTTCCATCTGAACTATGTAACAAGGGGGCAGAGTGTAGTTAGTTCAGGACCGAGATGGCAGGCTCTGAAGTCAGGTCTGCAGTGAGGTGACTTCGAGCAACTTACTTAATCCGTGCCTTCGTCTCCTCATTTCTCACCTGGAGATAATTAGAGTATCTATACCATTGGTCTGACTTGAGAATTAAGGAGATAATATATATATAATAAGGAGAATAAAGGTGGTTTGTAGTAAACCTGTGTGGGAAGAGGGATGCAAGTTGGTATGGTAGGTTGGTAGAATGACACTGGTTTAGAATTCAGGGACATGGTTCCTGATCCACTTTACACACTATCTCCTTGCTGGACCTATTTCCTTATTTATAAAAAAAAAATCTCTAAGATTTTGTATTTTTGCTTGAAATCCTTTAATCCTGTGGTACTTAGCAGGTATAGCAATTTTCCAAAATCATTCATCTTGGAGGGCTAAATGATTTTACCTAATCAATTCCTTCTGTGAAAAATGTCTCCAAGGAGGATTTCTCCTGGAAAATATTGTTGCTCACACACTGATATGCCAACACAATTTTAATAAGAAGGTCAGGCCATGAGATGTTTTCCTACTGGAGTAGGCATCGTATCTTTAGCTGTCCATGTTGCTCACATTTTCATTCTGCAAATTATAAGGGATGAGCAGACCTGGGAAACTGCTTTCCATGACCTCTTCATCCTGTTTGTAGGAGCTATCAGCCCTCTACTCCCACCCCCATGATTTAGTGTCAGCACACGAAGGGCAAGAGGTATGAATGCCTCACAGGCATTACTCCATCACCCCAGCCTTGCTCCCTTAGATCCAAAAGCCCAAGAGCTGTTCTGTGCCCTCAGAGCTCTAATTTGGCATCTCTTTTTCAGAAGAGAGCTTCAGAGGATCTCTGCTCTGGGTGAAAGTGCCTCATGGCCCAGACTGATTCTGCTGGCTTCGTGTCTCTCAGTGCATTCTAAGCACTATTCTAGGTGTGGTTCTGCGGGACACTGTATAAAATATTTTCTATTGCTCCAGCAACGTCTCCTGTCTAGACAATCTAATGATGTGAGGGTAGAGCAAATAGCTGAAGTGTATGCCACCCCCGAGGGTTGCATAACTCCACAAGTGGAGGTGGGAGGGCAGGAGAGGGGCATGTATATGGGTTACTTTTTGTTGATCTGACTAGGAAGCTGAGTGCTCCCAAAGAATCTGGCTAACTTTTAATTAAGAAGAAATTATCCAGTGGAGGTTGGTATTTTGTTGTTTTTCCAAACTGAGTAGAGAATTAAAGGTACCGATTTAATTCCCTCCAATCACATCTTTTTCTTGGCTTCAAAGGTGGTTTGTGGTTTTTGCTTAAAAAAACCAAAACAAAGAAAGCCACTGATTTAATAATCTGCCCTCCCAACAGCCTTTGAAAGTAAAATAAAAAAAAAATTATTCATCTAAAATTATATTCTTTCCAATTAGTAATACAATTATCTTCGATGATTCTTTCCTGAGCCCCAACGATGTGCTACTCATTGTACATGGCAGAGTGATGAAGTATGACTCTGCCACCACAATGTTCAGTCTCACAGGAAGACAGATGCACAGACACTAATGCTTTAACCCAAAGCAGGCCTTGGTGAGTGCTCCAGTAGAAAGCCAGCAGTCCTGTGGGAAATGGAAGAGGGAAAGAGGATTTCTACAGAGATCAGGTAGGGTCTTATGGAGGAGGTAGAATCTGAGCAGGTCTAATGAGCAGAACTTGAACAGAGGGGAACAGGGCATCCAGGCTAGAGCAGACAAGTGCCCCCATGTAGCTGGTCCTAGATGCTGGGGAGGTATGGCAGGAGCTCCCGAATGGTTTTGGATAATAGTATGAAGAGTTTGTGTTTTAATTATCATCAGTAGGAGATGTTGAGGTTTTCGTGGAGGACCTTGACATGCTCATCATTTTACTTCAAGAAGACATGGGTGGCAACAATGGAATAGAAGGTTTAAGAGCATAGTAACTGGAGACAGGGAACTGGTAGGTGAGAGATTCCCTGATGGTAGAGTTGAGAAATTACCCAGACCTAAAATGGGCCAGTGGGTGAGAAAGGGAAGGGATGGGTATGAAAAGACTTGGTGGAGCCAGAATCTCTGGGCTGTGATGACTGGATTATATTTACCTAGTTTGGGATAGTGAGAATGGAAGGAAAACTGTGCACCTACAAGTGGAGGATACACTTCAGGTATGAGGTTTGGAATAAACTGTTCACTCAATTGGCATTTATTGAGTACTTGCCATATGCCAGGTGCTGTGCTGGGTGCTGCAGTACCATTGTACACACAAAGCCGCAGATTCTACCCTAATGAAGCACAGAGTCGAAGGGGGAAATATACAAAAATCAAATAGTCATATTGACAGATATAAAACTATAACAGTAAAGTGTTTTGAAGGAGCAATATGCAAGTTGTGTGAATTATCTATCGCTATATAACAAATTACCCCCAAACCTAGTAGCTTAAAACAATAAATATTTATTGTCCCTCAGTTTATGGGTCAGGAATACAGACATGGCATAGCTGGGCTCTCTGGTTCAGGGTCCCTCACAACGCTTGAATCGAGGTGTCAGCTGAGACTGCAGTCATCTCAAGGCTGGGTGCAGGGAGGCTCACTTTCATACACACTTACGCTGCTGTTGGCAGGCTCAGGCCCTTACTGGCTGTTCCCTGCCATGTGGGCCTTTCCACACGTCTACTCAAACATGGCTGCTGGCTTCCTTCAGAGCAGGCAAAGGAGAGGGCAAAAGAGGTTGAGCAGGAGGAAGCCACAGTCTTTTTGTAATTTAATCTTGCAAGTGACACCCCATCACCTCTACCAACCTTCTGTTCACTAGAGGCAGCCTACACTGAAGGGGAGGTGATTACACAAGGAAGAGTATGAATATTAAGATATAGACACGACTGGAAGGCATCTTAGAGGCAGCCAACCACATGAGGGTATCAGAGTATTTATTACAGTATTTGGACCTAAATAAGAGGGGGAAGATCAGAGAAGGCACAGCACCTGAGGTAGGGATTCTGGAGCTGGATTCAGAAGGATGAGTATAAGGTGAGGAGGGGAATGGCAGTGGTAGTTATAGAATGTTTGTGCAAAGAGAAGAGTATGTGCAAAGGAAGGAGGGAGCCTGGTTTGGGCCTGCTGCATATGAAGAGGAGATATGCTTTGTTTTTATTTTTTTTATTAAAAATTTTTTTTTTTACTTAGGCTAGTAAAAATAATTTATTGGAAAACGGGGGAAAGAACAGCTTGCTGAAAAATGGGAGAGAAAGATGGAAATACACACCAAGATTTGGTGTGGGATCCTCTAGGCAGAGAGAGCCTGTTTTATTTTTAGGAATTCATAAGCTATGGCCATTTTGGAACAATGATCGTATTTTTGCTTTTATCAGTTGTTTGCATTGGCATTTATTAGACATTGAAGGGGTTCACAGTTAAAATGAGTTCAAAAGTCTCTGCCCTAAACTGTGGGATCATCTATGAAACCAGTGGGAAAAACTTTCATTCTATGGAGGCAAAACTGGAAATAAGGTTATAAATTCTTGGTTAATCATTGACCCATGAGGTGGTAAAGACCTTAATGATAATGTAAATTAACTCAAGCTTTGATGGGGCAAATTGAAGCTCTGAATGAGGAAGCAACTTTCTTGATAACACAAAGCAAATTCAAGGCAGAATTGGGACCAGAATCCAGATTTTCTTATTCCCAGCCCAGGGGTAGAGACTTGAACTTAGCCATTAGAGTAGGAGAAGTGTCTGCTATATACAAATAGCATGATGTTGTTTCCCAGTAACATTCTCCATTCTCCCAATAACATGTTTCATCTTCCCCAAAAATAAGATCTCTAAATTATGGGAATCAGTCATGCACCTGACTGAAAAAGTTATTTTTCTTAGGCTCAGTTAAAGCTAAGTGTCCACTGGAATAAATTCTGGCCAATTCAATTTAAGCAGAAGTATTGAGAGTGCCTTCTTGAAAGACTTCTTAAAAGGCAAGAAAATGCTTTTCTCTGTCCTTTCCTCCTTTTCCCTTCTACTAGCTGTAAAGTAGATGTAATGTTTCAGCCACCATTTGAACCATGAATACAGGCATCATATTAGAAATAGCAAGGGGGGAGCAAGAAGGAGCTTCCTTTTTAATGAGTCTGAGGAGCTGCCATTCCACTCTTGCACTGGCTACCTCTGACCTTCTTTACAAGCGAGAACAGGTTTGCTCATTGTTATATGAGCTTTTTAAAATATATTCAGTCAAACCTAATTCTAATAGATTTAACAAATAGAAGAAAGTGTTCTGCCAGCTTCTAAAGTAAGAGATGGTAGGGTGGCAGTTTAGTGTGGTGAAAGGTTCATATAGTTTAAGATTCCACAGAGTGTGCTTCCAATCCCAGATATGTCATCTACTGCTTTTAAAAAAAGCCTTTTTAAACTTTTAATTTTACAAACAAACACTTTCTCTTCCCCTTTACAAGGATCTTCCATGTTGGAGCACCTCTCATAACGTCATTGTTTTTATGGCTGAATAATATTCCATTGTGTATATGTACCATATTTTGTTTACCCATTCATTTGTTGATAGAAATTTGGGTTGTTTCCAGCATTTGAGTATAAATACTTGCTATTAATACTGTTGTGCAAATATCTGTTTGTGACTTTGCTTTCACTCCCTTTGGGTATATGCCTGGAAGTGGATTACTGGGTCAAATGAAAATTCTATATTTAACTTTTTGAGGAACTGCCATTTTGTTTTCACAGTGGCTGTGCCATTTTACATTACTACCCACAGTATACTAGAGTTCCAATTTGTCCACATACTCTCTAACACTTATTTTCCATTTTTATAATAATAGCCATCCTTGTAGGTGTGAAATGATATCTCCTTGTGGTTTTAATTTGCATTTCCTTAGTGGCTAATAATGTTGAGCATCTTTTCATGTGCTTTTTGGCTATTTTTATATCTTCTTTAGAGAAATGTCTATTCATGTCCTTTACCTATTTTTAAATTGGGTTGTCTTTTTGGTTTTGAGTTGTAAACGTTCATTCTGGACATTAAACCTGTATCCAATATGTTGTTTGAAACTGTTTTCTCCCATTCTGTAGGTTACTTTTAAACTTTGTTGATAATTTCCTTTGGTGCACAAAAATTTTAAATTTTGATGAAATCATATTTATCTATTGTATCTTTTGTTGCTTGCACCTTTGGGGTCACAATTAAGAATCTATTGGAAAATGGGCTTGGCCCAGTGGTTAGGGCATCCGTCTACCACATGGGAGGTTCACGGTTCCAACCCCGGGTCTCCTTGACCCATGTGGAGCTGGCTCATGCGCAGTGCTGATGAGCACAAGGAGTGCCCTGCCATGCAGGGTGCCACCCACACAGAGAGCTAACACAACAAGATAATGCAACAAAAAGAGACACAGAGTCCTATGCCACTGACAACAACAGAAGTGGACAAAGAAATAAGACATAGCAAACAGACACAGAGAACAGACAAATGGGGTGGGGGGAGGGGAAATAAATACATACATAAATACATAAATAAATAAATCTTTAAAAAAAAAAGAATCTATTGACAAATGTCAGGTCATGAAGATTTGCCCCTTTGTTGTATTCTAAGAGTTTTATAATTGCTTTATATATATGGTATAAGGTAGGGGTCTAACTTCATTCTTTTGCCTGTGGATATCAGTTTTCCTAACATCATTTGTTGAAAAGACTATTCTTTCTCCAAGAGACTATTCTTTCTGCATGTACTTAGCATCCTTGCTAAAAATCAATTGGCCATAGATGGGTAGGTGTATTTCACGACTTTCAGCTCTGTTCCCTGAATCTATTCATCTGTCTTTGTGCCAGTACTGCACTGTTGTGATTACTGTCACTTTGTAATACTATTTGAAATCAGGAAATGTGAGTCCAACAACCCAGTTCTTTTGCATGATTGTTTTGACTATTTGGGGCACCTTGCAGTTCCATATAAATTTGAAGATCAGTTTTACCATTTCTGTAAAAATGGCCGCTAGAATTTTAATAGGAATTTCATTGAATCTGTATATTCCTTTGGATAGTATTGACATTAACAATGTTAACTCTTCCAATTCATGAAGAATTTATTTAGGTCTTTTTAAATTTCTTTCAGCAATGTTTTGTAGTTTTCTGTGTACAAGTCTTTTGTATCCATAGTTAAACTTATTCCTAGTTATTTTATTCCTTTAAATGCTATTGTAAATGAAACTGGCTTCTTAATTTCCTCTTCAGATTGTTCATTGCTAATATATTAGGAACATAATTATTTTTTGTATGTCGATTTTTGTACCTTGCTAATGTGCTGAATTCATTTATTAGTGCTGATCATTTTCTTGTGGATTCCTTTGTGTTTTTATGTTTGGAATCATGTCATCTGTCCAATTTGTATATCTTTTTTTTTTCTTGCCTACTTGCTCTGGAAAGAAATTCTAAGTATAGTAATGAATAGCAGTGGTGAAAACTGGCATCCTTGTCTCATTCCTGATCTTAGAAAGGAAGCTTTTAAGTTTTTCACCATTGAGTATGATGTTAGCTATAATTTTTCATAATAGGCCCTTATCATGTTTGTGGTGGTTTGAAGCTGTATGTACCCCAGAAAAAGCATGTCATTAATTTTAATCCATTCCTGTGGATTAAATAGGACCTTTTGAAGAGGCTACTTCAATTATGGTGTGACCCACCTCAATCGGGATGTGTGTTAGTTAATCTTATTCCTGGAACTCTTTATAAGAGAATGAAATTCAGACAGAGAGAGAAAGCCATGGAAGCAAGAAGCTGAAATCAATAAATCCTGGAAGAGAAGAGAGAGACAGGCATATGTGGCTATGTGTCTTGTCATATGACAAAGGAACCAACAACTGTGGATAGCAGTGTTCACAAAGAAAGCGTTGCTATGATGCTGCCTTGATTTGGACATTTTTGCAGCCTCAAAACTCTGAGCAGATAAATTTCCATTGTTTAACCTGACCCATTTTGTGGTCTTTGTTTTAGCAAACTAAAACAAAGTTGAGAAAATTCCTTTCTATTTCTACTTTCCTGAGTGTTTTTATCCAAATAGTGTGCTATGTTTTGTCAGACGCCTTATTTTTGCATCTACTGAGATAATTGTGTTTTTTCCCCCTTCATTCTATTTGTGTAGTATAATTCATTGATTGATTTTTGTATGCTGGACCATTCTTGCATTCCTGGGACAAATTCTAGTTGGTTATGACGTATAATTTTAAAAATATGCCATTGGATTCATTTGTTAGTATTTGGTAAGGAAATTTTTCATATATATTCATAAGGGTAATCTATAATTTTATTTTCTTGTGATATGATATGATGATACTAGTATCATAGAATAATTAGGAAGTGTTCTCTCCTCTTGAATTCTTTGGAATAATTTAAGAATGATTGGCATTAATTCTTCTTTAAATGTTTGGTTGAATTCACGAGTGAAGCCGTCTAGTCCTGGACTTTTCCTTGGTGGAAGGTTTGAGATTGTTAATTCAATCTCTGCATTAAATGTTTGCTAATGTATTCTATTTCTTCTTGAGTCTATTTGGGTAATTGTATTTTGTAGGAATTTTTCCATTTCTTCTAGATTATCTATTTTGTTGGCATGTAATTATTGATAATATTTTCTTATAATCCTTTCTATTTCTGTAAGGTCAGTAGTGGTATCACCATTTACTTTCTGACTTTAGTCATTTGCACTTTTTCTCTTTTTTTTCTTTATCAATCTAGCTAAATATTTACCAATTTTATTGATTTTTTAACAAAACACTATTTTTTGCTTTATCTCTCAACTGTTTTTCTCTTCTTTATTTCATGTATCTCTGCTCTAGTCTTAATTTTTTTCCTCTCTTCTAACTTTGTATTTACATTGGTCTTAATTTTTAGTTCCTCAAGGTGTAAAAATAGGATGTTAATTTAAGATCTATCTTCTTTTTAAATATAGGCATTCATAGCTATAAATTTCCTTCTGAGGACTGCCTTCATTATATCCCATAGGTTTTGGTAGGTTTGTATTTGTTTTAATTTGTCTCTAACTATATTCTAATTTTCTGTGATTTCTTCTTTAACCCATTAGTTGTTTATGAGTTGCTGTTTGTTCTCACATATTTGTCAATTTTCAAGTTTTCTTTCTGTATTAATTGCTAGCTTCATTCTATTGTGATCAGAAAGATTATTTTTATGATTTCAATTTTTTTTTATTATTTTAAATTTATTTGGCCTAAAATATGGTCTATCCTAGAGAATGATCTGAGTGCACTTGAAAAGAAAGTGTTTTGTGGCATTGTTGGGTGTAGTGTCCTATATTTGTGTGCTATATCTATTCAGTTTGTAGTGTTTATCAAGTCCTCTATTTCCTTACCAAGTGGTATTTGAAATCTCCAGCTATTATTGTAGAATTGTCTATTTTCCCCTTCAATTCTGTTAATGTTTGCTTCATATATTTTGGTCCTTTGCTGGTAGGTGCATATAGGTTTATAATTGTTAAGTTTTCTTGTTGAATTGCCCCTTTATCAATGTACAATATTCCTCTTTGTCTCTTTTAATAGCTTTTTACTTAAAATCTGTATTAGTCAGCCAAAGGGGTGCTGATGCAAAATACCAGAAATTGGTGGATTTTATAAAGGGTATTTATTTGGGGTAGGAGCTTACAGATACCAGGCCATAAAGCATAAGTTACTTCCCTCTCCAAAGTCTATTTGGAGCAAGATGGCTGCCAATATCTGCTAGGGTTCAGGCTTCCTGGGTTCCTATGTTCCTGAGGCTTGCTTCTTTCTGGGTTTGAGGTTCCTTTCTTCCTGGGGCTGGCTTCTCTTTCCTCTGAGTGCTGACTTCCTGGGGCTCCAGCTTAATTCTTCAGTATTAAACTCCAACATCAGAAAACCCTCAACTCTGTTCTTTGGCATGCCTTTTATCTGGTGATTGGGGACTCAGTGCCCTAATCATAACTCAATCATTCCCAGGTACAGATCAGATTACAAGCATATTCCAATATCTATTTTTGGAATTCATAACAATATCAAACTGCTAAAGTCTATTTTGTCTGATGTTAATATAACCACCCCTGCTCCCTTTTGATTACTATTTGCATGAAATATGTTAACATCCTTTCACTCTCAACTTATTTTTATTTATGCATTGAAGATGGATCTCTAGTAAATAGCATGTGATTGAGTCATGTTTCTTTATCCATTCTTTTATCTCTGCCTTTTGATTGGAGAGTTGAATCTATATACCTTTAGGGAAAATACTGATAAGGCAAGATTTACCTCTTCCACTTTGCTAATGGTTTTCCATAAGTCAAGTAGTTTTTTGTTCCCTCTTTTCTCCGTTACTGCCTTCCTTTTTCATTAGATGTTCTTTTTAATGAGACTTTTGAATCACTTATTCTTTCCTTCTATGTAGTTTTTAAAAAGTGTTTTCTTTATGATTACCTTGGAAATTAAATCTAGTATGCTAACTCTATTACAATTTTGTGTGTGTGATTCCAACTTGACTTCAATACTCTATGTGTATCAGTACCTATATTTCCCCACCCCTCTCTTTTATTTGTTTATATCACAAATGATGTCTTTATGCATTGTGTACCCAGTAAAAAAGATTTACATTTGTTTTTGTACATTTGAATTTTCAGGCTTATAAAAAGTAAAAGACACCATTACAAATGCAAATGAAATAATACTGGCATATGTATTTACTTATATTGTTACTTACCCTGGGGATCTTTATTCCTCCGGCATTGAGATGCTGTTTAGTGTCCTTTCCCCTCTCAACATAGAGGATTCCCCTTAACATTTTCTGTAAGGCAGGTCTAGTGATAATAAACTTCCTCAGTTTTTGTTTGTCCAGAAATTTCTTAATTTGAAGGTCAATTTTCCTGGGTATATTATTTTTGGGGAGCAGTTTTTATTTTCTTTCTCTTACTGTCTTCTGTCCTCCATGGTTTCAATTGAGACTTTGGATGCTAGTCTTTTAAAATACCTGTTATATGTGACACATTGCTTCTCTCTTGCTGTTTTAAAGATTTTTTCTTTGTCCTTAACATTGGATAGTTTGACCACATGTCTCAGTGTTGAGTGTTGGTTTATCCCTGCTTGGTGTTTAATGGGTATCTTGGATTTGTATATTCAGAGCTTTCATCAGGTTTAGGAAATTTTCTGCCATTACTTATTTAAATATTTTTTCTGGTCTTTTTCTCTGTCTTCTCCTTTTCAGTCTCCTGTGATCTGTGCCTTGGTATGTTTAATGGTTCCCCACAGGTTCCTCAGTCTTGTTAATTTTTTTTTCAATCTTTTTTGTTTCTGGTCCTCAACCTGGAGAATGTCAATTGTTTTGTCTTCAAGTTCACTGATCCTTTTTTTCTTCCTCTTCCAATCTGCCATTGAACCCCTCTATTGATTTTTTCTCTTCAGTTACTGTACTTTTGCATTCCATCATTTCCATTTGATTCTTCTTTGTAATTTCTATCTCATTATTGAAATTCTCATTTGACTCATATATTTTTTTCTGATTTCCTTTAATTTTTTGTCTGTGTTTTCCTTTCATTCATTGATAATATTTATGAAAGTTGTCCTAGGATCTTTAATTATAATTCTACAAACTGAACTTTCTCCAGCATAATTTCCATTGAATTCTTTTCCCCTGTGTTTGAGCCATATTTTCTTGCCTCCCTGTAAGTTTTGTTGTTTTAGTTTTTATTTTTTCTAAGTTAGTATGTATTCAACTTCTAATATTTAAATCTATCATTAATATTTCATTTTCCTACTAATTGAATTTGGCAATATATTAGGCTTCATTTTTGAAGAAATTTTGGACCACAGAGGGGTTCAGCTATGGCAGGGGAGGAGCACTGGTATGGGGTATTATTGATGGGGGACACGTGGTTGGGAGGGAGTTCTCCAGGGCATGTATATAGGGTATATAAAAATGTTCAGATACTTGTTGGGTATTGTCATAGTAGGTAAAGTTACAAAAGACAACTGAGGGAGTGCTGAGTTCCTAGCCAGGGAGCTCTGTTACATTCCCCAATGCAATAGCAACAATCCCACAAGTGCAAGGGCAAAGACCAGTAAAGACTGATGGTCCAACAATAAGCCCTTGATACTGATGGCTATGATTATGAACCTGCGTGCCTGAAATTTCAACTAGGCCTAGAGCTGCAGGGTGCCTAAGAGTTACCTCCTGAGAGCCTCCATGTTGCTCAAATGTGGCCACTGTCTAAGTCAAACTCAGCATGTAAATGCATTACCTTCCCCCCAGCATGGGACATGACTCCTAGGAATGAGCCTCCCTGGCACTGAGGGGTCATTACCAATCACCAGCTAGTAATACAATTAGAAAATGACCTTGAATTAAAAGGGGGAAATGGTAAAGACAAATGATTTTATATGGCCAAGAGATTTCAAAATTTGTTGGGAGATCATCAGAGCAGTCATGCTTACTCACATTGCAGCAGGATCCCAGAGACAGCCAAAGGAGGTTCAACCTCAGGTACCGGTGGTCCTGAGGGCTATGGAGACACTTGTTCTATGGTCACAGCAGATGGTTCTGGAGTTCAGTGCCTTGTCAGTGGGCCCACTTTGGAATTTGTGCTCCTCAGTGTGATGGAGTTGGACTCATATGTGACCTTTCTACACATGCCTCATCTGTCGCATTTATTGAACCTGTGGTTGGTGCTGGGGTTGGTGTATGCTCAGGAGACTTGAATTTATGGACTGGCCATATGCCAGCTGGGCCCTGAGCCTCAGCAGAGTTGCAACTCCTACTCTCCGGTTCGTTGGACTTACCCAGGTCAGCTAACAGAGAGGTGAAGATGGTCAACCACCATACCAGGGAACTGAGAGTGCCTGCATCTGCAAGCAGGAGAATCACATCTATCAACCATATGGGATCTAAGCCCACTCTCAATTTAGAGGTGGAGTGGACATCACCTTCCGAAGGTACACAGGGTGGAGGAAGAAAATATGGATTAAGGTGGATTTACTGGTATCCTACTGTAGAACTATTGTGCCTCTAGCTTAGAAGAAATTGTATCATCGATGTGGAGACATTGGCTGTGGTAGTTGCTGATGACAGGGAGAGGGAAGAAGAGATGTAATGTGGAGACATTTTCGGGACTTGGAGTTGTCCTAAATGATATTGCAGGGACAGATGCTGGACATTATATATCTGACCATAACCCATTGAATGTACCGAGGGAGAGTGTAAACTACAATGTAAACCATAATCCATGTGGTGCAGCAGTGCTCCAAAATGTATTCACTAAATGCAATGAATGTGCCACAATGATGAAAGAAGTTGTTGATGTGGGAGGAGTGGGGTGGGGGTATATGGGAACCTCTTATATTTTTAAATGTAACATTTTTTGTGGTCTATGTATCTTCAAAAAAGACAATTAAAAACAAAAACACCTGGTGAAGCCAAACTCCCATTGATCTGGTAGATCCAGGAAGTTCATATTCTCCAGCTCCCATCCAGCTTTTGAAAGATGTGGGCTGTAGCCAGTGGTGATATTTGGATGATGCTCTTTCATGTTGGTAACAAAAGTATCACAACAATGCAATGTGTTTGTGGTGGGGTGATATATGGGAAGCCCTGTATGATGATATGCAAGTTTGTTTTGTAAGATCACAACTTTTATGATACACTTGTTGTTTGTGTATGTTTATGATAAAAAAAAAAAGAAAGAAAAGACAGACTATGACAACCTCTGAATGAAAGGTAAAAACAATGTACTGTGGAAGAACAGAACAGGCAATTATTTTTATTGGCCAAAGGGAGGCATTAAAGCTTTTGGAGCAGGGAGGATTTATTCATTTTTATGTCCTTACTGTCTGTAGCCAAACTTTTAGTATGTCACAGGCATACACATTGCTGTATGCTTAGTGAATGGTTAGTAAATGGTTAGAAATGAATTAGTGGGGTGCAGAGTACCAAGAAAAGGAAGGCAGTGGGATCAGGCCTTTGAGGCAGTAGTGGTGAGACTTGTTGAATGCCTGACCTAGTGTGGAAAGGAGAGGTTATATAGGAGATACTTAGTATCATTTTCTCAGAGGCAACACTGTATAATGGCCTCAGATCCCAATGGAGCTAAGTCACTTGAGATTTGCTTGAAGGGAGATAACGTTTGAAAACAGAATGGCTTTGGGGTTTATAGACCTACCATCCTCAGCAGGGATCAAGTCATATCACATGCCATGATGAACAGAAGAGCAGGCAAGGATTTTGTCATGTATGCTCTTGACTTTGCTTTTGGGTCCTTTGCCAAGAATGCCCTGGATTTGATCTTGGGTGGGGTGCTGTCCACTCACTCATAATGCCCAGGAAGGCGTGTTGACAGGGATGGGTGGATGGTGGGGGATTGCTGAGCTATTTCTTGGCAAACCTCTGGCGGCGGGTGGGGGGTGGGGAGGAGGCGTTCCCCAAATGCCACAATCCTGTTATTTTTGAATAATGGGACTGAACCCAGGTGCCTGATTTCACAGGGCCACTCCCGATTTCTTCCAGATAAATATTTGGTTGCCAGGAGGTTATATTTAAATGAGAAATACCTCCTTAGGAAGTTGTTAACTAGGAATTCCTGCAGAGGGCAGGATCCTATCCTTGCTGGGAAATGCCTGAGAACCACTGCAATACTTAAACACACTATCTGCTTAGTATAAGGACAGCCACTTTGAGGTTCAATAAGTCTGTTGCTCTGAATAATATAAAAAACAATCGAAGTTAGAGACACTCTATTTCTTTAGGGATATCTTCTTGGTCTTTAATGTCACAATCATAGGATTCTGAAATGCATATGGAATCCAAGTTAGGGATTTGACTTTAAACAGAGTAACCGATTCTGTAAAAGAGAGATGAATCTTTTCTGGAATCCAAAGCACAGAGTCCAGAAAGCTACAGAATTTGGATCTTTGATTTCTAGGGCTCTCTTTACTTTGTTCTTGTTACTTATAATCAATGTGTGAATGTTGGCTTTTCAGGCCCATCAATTTAGCTTTCTACTCTTTCTATTGTGAGAAATATTCTTATTTTATGTATTTTCTATTTTCCCTGAACGGGACTATTAAGACCCAGCAATTAAATTTTATAACTATTTTTGGACCCCTGTCTGAAAAATATCCCACTGTTACTACCCTCAGTTTCTTAAAAGAAAGGAGCACATCACAAAACAACAATAAAAACAGAGCAAAATACAGGGAATAAGGCAAAAACATGAGTAAAAAGACTATTATCATAACACATCAGTATTATTCTGGGTAAGAGCTCAATGTTTTTGGTTTTCCTATCAAGATCCATCCTAAACACACATTCTCCCAAATAACATGTGGCAGAAAGAAGAATGGATGCTGTGACTGTCTCCATGATTTTATGATCCTCTTTTAATCACCAGTCATATATATTTTTTGTTTTTATTTCTGTTATTTTCAATCCATTTTCATGAGGTTTTATATAAATATTCACTGATATAGATCACCTCAGGAAGGGTAGACCTTACCCAGGTGCACCAGTCTCAATTCAAATGAGAAGGGACGTGTTCAGCAGACTGGGCTGGGCTCCCAGCTGTGTGGGGTTCATCTTGGTGAGGCGCCCCTGGAGGGATGGCGTGGGGAAGGGCAGGCACTGGGATAAAGAATCAGACTTTAGGATTTTCTTCATTGCAGAAGAAACTGTTTGTTATGAAAATGTGTATACATTCTTCCAAGGTGCTATCAATATTATTCAATATATGAGTGTGATTGATAAGAAATACAGGATTTGGGGGCTAAAGGGATTTTAGAAACTGGTTGAGTCTTCCTCAATTTATAGATGTAAATTCTGATAATAAGGGAGGTCACTAAATCAAGATCCCCAAAGGCAAAGCTGAGAGTAGCATACAAAGATGGGTATACAACCTAAGAGGTTGTTCATTGACCTAAATCTCCAATTTCTAGCATTTTTAGGTTTTCTTCCCCTGACGTTATCAGAAAACAGAGCGTCTGTTTTTTCAAAGTATCTTGGTAATGGAGCATTGGACTGACAGTAGATGTGGCATTAGAGTTCTGACTTTCCGTAATTGAACACTTGGGTATGATTGTCTTTCTGGACTTCATTTTTTTAAACATTCGTAGAGTAATATGAACACAGTCTATACCCTTTTGTGTCTCCTTAAGGACTCAATTTCTGCAGTTTGAAGTAAAAACAATAAAATTGATATAATGAGGAGAAAGAAAGGCCCTGGTGGCTTTATGGAAATTATACCATATGAAAAAGAAGACACCTGGATATCTGTGCCAGGAGTTTTCAATTTGATCCAATGCCAGTGTTTACTCCCTCATGTCTTTGTAAGTTGCCATTGCTGGGGAAAAAGCTTTCCAAAAAGGTTTTTCCTCATTGTTTCTTAGAATTGTCAAATTACTATCTCTTTAAATTCCACTCGTCTGAAATCCATGCAGTTCCCCTGGGCAGTTGCTGGGTGGCAGCAGAAGTGCTATAGTGGCCTGGGACAGAGCTGAACAGCAGAGCTGCGGTATTTCCAGGTTGACTTAAGTTTCAAATGTGTGCCCAGGTCCCTACAGCAAGTGACGCAGGTGGAATAGCTGGAAGGGCTGGGATGGGGGAGGGGTCTCTTTTCTTTCCCAGTACTTGTCTCTAGACATTTGACATTAATGATGAATAATTACAGCAGCTGCTGAAATTTATTAAACAGCTGCTGTCCATCAGACATTGTATTAGGCTCATTAGATGTCATTGTAAATTGAAATATTATCACTAGGGAGGTGTTATCTTCATCTTACAGATGAGAAAACTGAAAGAGAGAAAGAGCAAGAGACATGCTCAAGGCTGCAGATAGCCCTTGTTTACCTGGGATGAAACACAGATTATAAGACACCGAAGCCCACACTTTTCCTGTCATGGTACAGCTCAAAAAGCAAAGACAAAAACCATGACAATATAGCTTATCTCTCTTTGTGAGGTGGATTGAAAGTCTCAATCAAAACTTTAACTGGAGAGAAATTAATGATCTTACCTCTTAATACTATAATATCCTGGAATCTGAAAAATCATTGCATACATTATTGTATTGGATTCACACACACACCATGCTTCCATAGTGAATGCAGGAGGGTAGTTAATTTTGAATTTTACAAATGGATAAACAGAGACTTGCTTGAAAATGAAGTCACCCTACCTGAATCCTCAGTAAATAGTGGCAGAATTGAATCTCTCAATCCCTAGGCTAGGATATTTTCCATCATACCACAGTGCTCTGAGGAGAAGGGTTGTTTTCTTTATAGAAGCAGTTCTCTAAAATAAATCGGCTCAAAGGTAGATGGACAGTTTTCAGCCTTAGTGCAAAGAATTGAGATGGTTGCCTTTCACTTGATGGCCCTCATCTTTCACCACTAGCTGACTCCTGCCTACTGTTATAGCAATGCTTGCTTAAGCTGCAGCTGTTTACAAAGCCCTGCACATAGATGTCTAACTTGAGCTTCCTCATCACACACATACAGAAACTGTGAATATGTTGCTCATTTACTGAATGTTGGTGCCAACATTCAGACAATCCTAAATGAATGCGCCCTAACAGAAAATAGAAAAGAGAGTAATATAGATATCTTAGATATTGTGCTTTGCTTACATTATTTATTTTTGGATAGACTGTATATAAGAACTTCTTTTAAAATCTTGAATATTTGAGGATGTAGCAGACAATTTCCAGAACTAAAAGAGGCCTTAGAGATTATCTAAGGGCCAAAGAGGGAAAGTGGCATATGCAAGGTCAAACTTACTTAGGGAGTCATTGGATAACTGAGGTGCCTTGATCTTTTGGGAAAGAGCATGGGATTCGGAGCCCAACAAATGTGGATTTGAATCCTGACTCTTATTTATTGGTGGTAAGAAAATAAGTTAAACAGTGGATATCTCTGAGTCCCAGGCTCATCTGCAAAAATGAAGAAAATAACTACTTTAAGTACTTATTGAGTGACTGCTCAGTCCGAATGAGCTAGTATACTCAAAACGCCTAATGTAGTGCTTGTGTACTTTTTTCCCCTTTACACTGTTATGCTCCAATATCTCTTATTTGATTTGGATTCTGATGGATCATGTGTTTCATAGTTTGTAGCACAGATAACCCACATGATATGGAAGTACAACTCAGTCCTTGATGGGAAAAATACAGTGCAATCAATCCCTTTATAATTTATTCACGTCATAGGTTCATCATGTTATAGCATGCTTTCCCCATTTGTAGTTTTAGCATCTATTATTATATTTGGGATATGCTATGACTTGTATTCCCGAACCTGTATAATTATGTGTTATATTATAGTGGGCTTCACAGCACTGGGTTATGAAAAGAATTCTGGTCATGTAATCAGTGGAATTTTGTACCAACTCTACTAGTCACTAGCTATGTGAGTTTAGATAAGTCTCCTTCTGAGACCTTAATATGGATATTTTAGTTTAGGTGATCTGTAAGTCTCTAATCAGTTTTCAGATTTTATTTGTCTATATATTATTCTACTAGTGTATGGTTGAGACCCCTGTTTATTGTGGTGTATGCTGCTTCCTCTGAGGTAAGGGTAGTATCGTTCTTCTAATCCTGATTAGCTCAATAGTGACAGCTTAAACTGAGTAGCCACAGATTTCCCCTGCTAATTTGGGTGTTTTGTTTACTGCAGAGGCTCAACACTAAATAGAAACAGTGAGCCCCCTAACCAGCATCATGTTCAAGGTTGGGCCTTTTTCAAGTGCCCTAGGTTACAGGAAGGTGGTGCTAGAGGCTTTTCTCTTAGATTAATGTTGAGGCAGGCCTGGGGTCTAGGATGGTGTAGTCATAGAATCACTGATTTAGAGACCACCCAAAGCAGGCATCTTCTGTCCAATGACAGGTGTTTATCCAGCCTCTGACTGATGGATTCTGGTGAAAGAGTATTCCTTACCTCTTGCCTTGCCTGACCTAATCTGGGTGGCTCTGATTAGAATCCTCTTTTAAAATATATATATTAAGCTTAAATAACCTTTTATTGAAGCTCTACCTAGTCTACTAGTTGTTCCTAGTTTTCTTTCTCTGGGGCTACACAGAATCAAGAGTTAATTAATTAATTCAATAACTATTTTAGCTTCTATCATATGCCAGATGCTGGGTTTAAGCTCTGGAGATGCAAAATATGGCATCTTTCTTTTCAAGGGCTAATGGTGGAAAGATAAAGAGGTTTGGAAGCACAGAGGAACAAACCTTACATAGAGGGGGTCAGGGCAGAGATCCCAAAAAGTTTGAAAATAAAAATTTTCATGTCTTCCTTCTTTGCTAACTTTCTTGGGTTAACTGTAGTTGTAGGACTGACAGGGAGTGCATTTTTGGAAGTCAGAAAGACTCAAGAGACTTGGGTTCTAATCCTAGTTTCTCTACCATTGTCCCTCTGAGACATTGGACAAGTTAATGCATTTTCCATAGTAGAGGGTACAAATAGCATCTTTTCATGTCATTATGTCCCTGGCATTTTAAAATAAGTAGCCAATGCACTAATCTGATGGATCCAGAGCAATATTTCCCTTCCATTTATTTCAACTCCTCACTGGTCAGCCAATAGTAGAAAATCAGTACTTTATTCCCCTTGCTTCGGGGTTTTAGGAAGTCCTACTGAGCCCTCTCTTCTATGTTAAGGACCTGTTTTGGGGTGACTCCTAAGTTTGTGTTTGAAGTGTTCTCAGCAGTCATTAAATGAAAATCACACTTAGAGAAACCCACAAAAATTTTGAACTTGCCCAGGCACATTGGAAGTTGCCCCTGGGAACTTTCCATTGACCAGCACAAAAAAGATGACTAAGGCAAAGTCTGCCTACTCCTATGTGGAAATAATATTGTGTTTGTCTAGAAGCCAGTGAAAAAAATGTATGTTGAAAATGGCCAGATGACTGGTTATTTTTTACTCCAGATGCCATAGTGCCTGGAATTCCTTATTTTAAAAAATTCTTGCCCTCTAATATTTTTTCACTAATCCTTGGAGGGATTTTTAAAGAAAGGCCTAATGGCACTGACTCTGGGATCCGAGTTGTCTGTTAGAAATAAGAGAGGCATTATACAACTGGCCTCTGACAAGCTCTCATCATTTTCTTGGTGCTAAGTGAAATGCAAATATTAGGTGAGTGGGGCATCTCACAAACACTGGAGGGAAATCTCTTAATGATAGGATATGAAATCCAGACTCCAAGTCCATGACATAAAAATATTATTTTCCTTGGATTGGGAAAAATGTAATTATCTTTTCTTCAGTCAGTCTGGATAATTTTTAAGGTCAATGCCTTTTTATTTTCCTGGGAGTTTTTATATTTTTTTTCAGAAATTAAATTAGAACACAGACTTAAAGGGACAGTGACCTCTCAGATTTCTGGATTTCAACTGACTCTAGTGTGGGATGAGAGTAATAATTGAGGTGTGGGACAAAGGTAGTAGCACTGAAATTTCCTGAAGACCATGGTATCAGGGCATAGATTTTCTGAGGTATTTTTAGTAAGCTTTCACCCTTGATTCAAATTTTTGCAAAAAAATTCCCAAGATTTGCCGCCTTCTCTCTCTTTTCTTGACTAAAGAAAGTGAGGTTTGTTCTTCAATTTACGATAGGTATTTCTCACCAATGGGAAAACATTTGGAGAAAGTTAACTGATTTTGATCTTACTTGAGAGCATGCTAATATTTACCAATTCCTAACTTAAATTTAATGTCAGTCTATAGAACCACTAAGTTTTCCCAAGGACATTTCTTGGGAATTTAATATATTTTGATTTATATATAAAGGTAAAGCCATTATTAACTGTAACAATTTTAATCCACAGAACTACATATTTATCAAATATTTGTTGAGGTGACTGTACTGAGCTTATTATGTTTTTTGACCACTTTAGGAGAAAAGGCATGGGAAACTTATCATGTATAGGGAGGTCTGAGGCCCTTGACTTTCTGACTGAACTCTTCCAAATCCAGCTTTTACTTGGCAAGTGGGCTTGGGCACAGAGCATCATACATAAAGTATGGTATCGAGCCAGGTTCTAACAATCTGTTCAAATAGAACAAGCATGCATTGAACATGGAATATGTGCATCATTATGTTATGTAGTGATATAAAGAGTACAAGTTCATTAACAGAGATAAGACAACTATACCAGAGTGATACTTTAAGGTGCAGTAAGATTATGCCATTGGAAAGGAGTAGATACTGAAGAGAGAATTTATACAGCTGTAGATGCATCTAGGAAATATAAATGAAGTGCTATAACCTTTGAAGGATGAATAGGATATTAGCACACAGGCTGTGAATAGAGGGTTAGTAGAAAAGGGCATTCTAAGTGGAAGGTGTAGCAAGAGTAAAGCCACATGGGAAGAGCAGAAAATCCCACAGAACAGTGAGCAAGTGAGGTTTTGCTGAAGTATAATGTATGCCTAGTGGATGTTATGCCAGCATAAAGTGTTTGTACTTTCTTGGTGGTAATGAGGCTACTATTGAATTTTAAGTGAGGAAGTACATACATCTAACTATTTTTTTCATATTTTTTCAATAAGTCAGTTTACTATGTAAACTGTTGAGAATTTTCAGAATAGAAACTTTCATACCTCAATGTCTTCAGTAAAGTAGAGCAGTAAATGCAATTATTTTAATACAGTTATGATTACTCAGAAGGGCATCTGGCTTTGATAACTAGGAGATAATGGGAAGTTTCTCAAAGGAAATGAGCCCTGAGCACTACATAAGAGCTTTCTAGGTGGAGAAGGTGAAAACGCTGCACCAATCTGATCTTTGGAACAGTTTATATGAGTGATAACTCAAAGAACCCTAGGGAGGATAGATTTGAATGGGAGATGGGGACAAGGAATGGGGGTTGGAGGAAGACAAACAAGGAGGCTGTTGCAAAGACAGGTGCAATAGGGTAAGATCCTGAACTAGTGAGGATGTGGCTAGTGAGGATTTGAGGCGGTGACCACCATGAAAAATACAACACCAGCAGGACTTGATTTGATCCTGGGAGTGGGGGATTGGAATGGGCAGTGCAGAAATGGAAGAACATGAGCAAAGGAGTCCAAAATGGCTAAGATCGGAAGCCTGAGAGGCAAGGAAGATGGTACCACTCTTGGTCAGAATGCTGTGGTCAGGACAAGTTGGTTTCAGGAGAAATGAGAAGACTTAAGTGCTGGCTGATTACTAGAAAGCAGAATAAGCAAATTCCCATAAGAGGAGACCACGAACCAGTTTTCCTGGACTATGATGTCACAGTGTCTCTCCTCTTCCTCCCAGAAAATTTCAGGTCATGAAACAAATGCCCATATATTATCTGAAGCTCCATTTAAAGTATTGATGTTTAAGGCATTTCATTTTAGAAATCATGTACAGATCATGTATATTATCTATATAGTGTATAAAGCAGACATTATTAACAATTCCTGGCTTCTCCCTTGGAGTGGGTTTATGGTTGCTCTAAATGATACCTTGGGATTATTTATGATGACGGATTTGGCAGTTTGCTTGGAACATAACATGCTCTCTTAAGCAAGCTGCTTCCTTAGGAAGCAACCAACAGAAGCAGAGGTTTCTCAAAATACCTGATTTTCATTTCTTCCTCCTTTCTTCAAGTTAGTGGGGTAAAATTAGTGATTACTGGACCACATGTATATTTTTAATGACCCTACATGCTTTAGGGATGAATCATGATGGCCTTTTCTCTTTGCCTCCTCATTACTTCATTTCCAACTCCATTTCTGTCTCCACTATAATTGCAGCACTGGGTGAGACAGTGCTCCAGGAGGAATTAGCTGAACTGTGGTGGTTTGGCAACTGGAGAATAGAAGAAAATAACATGGAACAAGAGGTCTGTGATGTGAAACATGTAGCCAAACAGCTTTCTGCCCAACCAAGGGAGCTCCTTTTGCAGTTTCTAGCCCTCCTGGGCTTTTAAGGCCTTAAGTGTGAGATGGAGGTAATTGTAGATGCTAAATCTGCCCCAAACGTAATTATAAGTCCATGAATACACTCACAGGACACTCATATCTTAAGAGAGCAGGGGAACTTCAAAACCATATATAAGTTTTGGAAAATGATAAATTAAAAATAAGGAGAGAATTGATTTGGGTGGTTTGAAAGTTTGGTGGAGAAAGTATGGCTAGTGAGATGAGGCTAAAAATGAAAATACAATGCTGATCTTTTCTATTAGAAGGCATTTTTAATGTGTTTTCTCTTTCATTTGTGATTCGAACTTCCCAAAAACATAAACTATGCAATTGACTAGGACTTTGCAGTGGGCACGTGTTTTCCCTGCATAAAGAACTTATTAATAGAAAGTTCACAATGAAAGTTTATGAACTTGAAGGGCTGCAAGCCAATTAATCAGGTATTGGAGAAGTCAATTACTGGAAAAATAAGTATAGGCAATTAAAAAAATAGATTGAAGAGAATTGGTAACATGGATCTATGAGAATGTATTTCAAAGTTTTACTGGTTCAATCCCACATGCTGTGTTGGATTCACTAGTATATTTGCTGGCAAAGGGGAAACTAGTATCTGCTTGGACATGCTTGGGAATGGGGAGGTCACTACCTCTTCAGGCAGCCTGTTCCCATTTTTATACAAGCTATAGCTTTTAGAAATTTCTTTTATTTTCCAAAATCTGCTCCATCAGTGCTTCTTTGGCCTCTATAACCACTCAGAAGCCTAATTCTTCACATATGCATAAAAGTTTCAGATTTGTGAACATTTCCTTATTTCTTTCTCAGTGTTTGTTTCTTCAGACTGTTGATCCTCTTTACAGAAGTCGTCCACTCATATCAAAAGCTCTATCTCCACTTCCCTTCCTTGTCCCTTTAGTTGCTTGCTTTAGGCTTGGTGACTTTACTTCTCATGGCATTCTGTCTTTGTGTTGATAGAATGGTGCCATGACTGAAGACTCAGGAGTAGTTCAGGGCCTGGGCAACCTATCCTATCAGACTGAGCATTCCCAAGGTCAGCATGTGGGTAGCTGAAACTCTCCTGAGTGGGGAGAAAGCAGAAGGGGTTCAGGTGCCAAAAGAAGTGACTTCTCCTAGCTTTGTATTTTTAGTTGAGTGTAGGGAACTAGAAGCTGGTGCTGGCAAGCAGGTTGATTTACAGACTGAGCAGATTGTTCAGCAGGCTCCATAATGTCCTTTCTCAGTAACATGGTAAATGGTGCTATGAACACAGCTTATTTCTGTTCCTCCCCAGACAATCCATGTGCTCTTTAAATAAGTTGTGGTGTCATGGATGGTCTCCTGTGTCTGAGACTTAGGAGACCAACGTTCTCATTCTTGCAGTTATCAGGATCTCAGTCAGCCTCAGGGTTTCCATTTGAAAGCCATTTCCTCTCTTTCTGTGTAGCAGGCATTGTGCTAGTATTTTACATTCTGTGTCACTCATGTTCACAGCACTGTAACCTAGGTGTAATTATCCAGTTATCCCCACTGGATATCATGTTCTGGAATTCAAACCCACAACTGTCTGTCTTTCTAATCTGTACTCTTTTTTTATTCTTCAATCACACCCTTCATAAAATGTGGGAGATGGACTAGAAAATGCACCTAGTATGTTGTTTCCAGTTCCAAGCAACTGTGCTCATTTTTCTTAGGAAGTGTGCAAATCATATAAAATAATAAAAATCCATAAACCAAATTTATCAGAACCTCAGATGTATCTGAGGTCAGGTGTGTTCTAGGCTAGAAGTCAGAAAATTTTTCTCTAAAGGGCATATAGTAAATATATTAGATTTCATTGACCATATAGTCTCTGCTGCAACTACTTGACTATGCTTTTAGAGACTGAAAGCAATCATGGACCATACATAAACAAATGCACATGGAAGTGTTCTAATAGCACCTTAGTTTCAGTGGTAGGCATTGGGCCAGGTTTGGCTGGTAGACCATAGTTTGCTAGCCCCTACTCCAGTGGCAGTTAGCACAGTAGAAAACAGTCTTTGGCAGTGTATAGCAAAGTCCTGTTCTGTCCTGTTCAACATTCTGTACATGGTTCATTTGAAAGCAGAGAGGCACAAGGAGTAAATCTGCAGATTTCAGAAAATTGGGGAGGTTTACTAATCTATTTTGCAATAGAATTAGAGTACAGAAAAAGACAGGTATAGCCTAGTGGCAAAAACATTGCCTTTGAGATAAGATGGGCCTCATTCAAACTGTAATTCTGCCAGTGCCTATCTGTGAGAATGCTTACTAATCTGTATGAATTATCTACTGTTCTGAGCCTTGTTTTCCTCATATATAAAATGGGGATACTTTTACCTATCTCTGGGGTTGCGGCAAAGATTAAATTAGCTGATGTATATAAAGTTGTTAGTACAATATCTAACAAATATTAATCCTTCAATAAAAGATTATATGAAGAACCTCACTGAATTAAGAACAAAGATAAGGGAAGTCAGATTTGGAGGAGAAATGACATAAACTGATTCACTATGTGGAGGCAGAATCTCTTGTCTTTTATTCCAGGTTGCATCTGGAGACTCATTATCAAGATGTAGATTATCACATCAGATAGAATAGCACAGAGAGGAAATTCACTCTCTAGTAAGGTGTTTATGGAAAGTTACAGAATGGGAGACAAAAATGAAAGGGAAAACCAGATTCACTCCTACAGATAGGCAAAGGAATTGGGGCAGGAGGTCTCTAAATCAGGTATTAGAATATTCTGGGAATCATAGAGTTTTATCTGGAAGATCTCTGGGCTGAAACTGTAAAGCCACTTTTCCATGCTTGGATGAGAGAGAGTAGTAATATTATTATACCTTCTCTTTGACTACTCAGGGATTTTGCTGCTAACATATATCTCATATCAGCACCTCCTGTTTACATGACTATCACTGTGCTAGACAAGAAGACATTTCTGATGATGGACTGGGTATTATTTAGCTTTGGGGAGCCTAACAGAGTATAGGAGAAAATGTGTTTTAAAAGAATGAGTAGCCTGAATGAGAGGAGGTTCAAAAACATTCATTTAACACGTGTCTTGATAATGAGAATTAAAGCTCCTCTTAGGCCCTTCCTGCTCACTTCCTCTTCCATCTTTCTACACTTCCCAGCTGTACAGAGAACATCAAAAGCCTTTTTGCTATACCTCCTCTTTTAGTTTGCCAAAGGATTGCCTATGCAAAGTACCAGGTTTAAAGGAACAACCATATCATTACAATTTGTGTTACCTTAGGCAAGTTACTTTACCTTTTTTGAGTCTTAGACTCTTTCTGTAAAATGGGGATGATACTCTCTGTGTCTTAGTGTTGTATAAAGGATCAGGGATATAAGGCACATAGAAGGAAATGTTGACGGCCTATCCAACAACCACTTACTCTCTTCCTCCTTTCTTATCAGAACCAGTTTTATTTATGTGTCTACTCTCTTCAAGAAGCTGTGTGATTCAGGGAAGGTAGTCTCCAGCCCCAGGAGATGAATGTTGATTGATCTAAGCTCTCTCTCATCAATTAATGCTTTAAACATGAGTGTGTGACCCAATTCAGGCCAATTAGCTAACATGTATGCAGGACTTACTATATGACCCAGATGCTGTTATAAAGTCTTTAGAAAAATTAATTCATTGAACATATAATGAGGTAGATACTATTATCTCTATTTTACAGATGAAGAAGCTGATGAACAGAGAGGTTAAGTAATTGGTCCAAGGTCATGTAGCTAAAAAGTGGTAGAGTGGTTTTAAACCCAGAAGTCTGGTCCCAAAGTCTGTGCTCCTAACCACTAAGCCATGTTGCTTCTCATTTAAGTGAAAATGCCAGGGAACTTCAGGAAAAAGTTTTTTTTTCTTCATTGATTTTTAAAAGCAAGAGAAGAGTTCAGCTATTCTTTGGACTTTGCTGGGTCTGCCTGTGAAACCGGGAACAGCTTTAGCCATCTTCCTATCATGGTTGAACTAAGCTGGCATGTTGAAGACAGTAGAGCAGAGAGATGGAAAGATCCTGTACTTTTTAAGATGTCTTTGAGCTGCTGAGTTGACCAACTCTGTAGCTGTTTCACTCTGTGTGTGTGTGTGTGTTTAGGCATTATTATTATTTTTTGTTATCCTAATTATATGACATATAATTTTATAAATATAAAGTCAAATGTACTTGGTACTTTTTTCATGATCCCTCATTGCTAAATACAGACCAAATACCCACTGTAAGCCTGGGTTTCACAAGGAGAGTGGTAATTTAGTAGGTAAAATTTGTCCTCTATGCCTTTGGCCTTCCAGGTGGACTGTTTCTCCAGTCCAGGCACCTACTTGGCCTCCTACTTTTTTCTCTTAACTCGAGGTCCAAATCAGCACCCGGAAATACCTTGAAAGATGCCCACAAGAAGATTCTAAATGGTTGTAAACAGCTTGAAAGACTTCCCTAACCACGGGCAATGTCAGTAGGCATGCTAGCCCTTTTAAAAATAAATGAAGAGTGATCAGTGACATTTTAGGCATCAGCCGGTAGATGGAGTGCTGTTATTTTGGGCAGTGGGTCATTCGTGCACTTTTGAAGTCCTGTCTAGTAGGCGTTTGTTCTTTCAGCCAACTCTGGTTGCTGCTTCTACACCTGTATCTGCCTGGGCATGCCGTATAAAGGGCAGAGTGGGTGATAGGTCATTAAACACATGATCTTCTTTCTGGTTTTGAGCAGGACTTAGGTCATGAAGAACAGTCATTCCTGTCCTTTTTCTCTCTCGTTCTTTCTCTTTTGTCCTCTCATTAGTTTCTCTCTCACACACTTCCTCCTTATCCTCCTCTCTCCCTGTCTGCTTTTCTTTTGGAGCTGCTTTAATGAAATAACAGTTTCTGGATTTTCTGCAAAAGTGCTTTGGGGCAGTACAAGGAATGCCTTTCCCATCTTGCTGTTTTGATTACTCCAAATAGGCACACACTGCTGGCCCCTCTTCTTTGTGAGTAGAACCACAATCTACCCAGCAAATCACTGCTTTTCATGTTGCTGGCTGAGGGAAAAACAATCATATAGGCAAGATGAGGATGTGGAGGGAGGATGGGAGGATAATGACAGATTCGATGATAATTAGTATTTTCTGTGTCGGAATAGTGAGAGTCCCGTCCAAGTTCTTCAGCCGAGCTCAAGTCAAACTCTCGGTGTGTGGGTTTAAGTCCTCAGCAACCTGGCGTGCCAGGACTGGCTTATAGGGAGTGATGCTGTGTACGTGGAATTTTGTGGTTCTCTTTTATTCTCCTTACTGAGTAAACCATGCATATCTGAAAAGGAAACTTTAAATCAACCCACTTTCAGAGTGTATTGGGTCTGAATTACCTCATGCACAATTTAAATTGTCTGAAGTTTTATACATTAATTTTCAAAGGTTTTAGAGTTCTTTGACCATTAATTTCCATTTTTTGGTAAAACCCCAATTATTCATGCCTCATATTTGTGCCAGTTTTTAAAGTAGTGGGACATCCCGAATCTGATTGACAGTTAATAATTCTCAGATCTATTAAAATGGCATTCAGATTCTGCTAGAGTTCAGGACTGGGAACACCTCCTGTGAGACTCCAGGTTGTATTTTGTTTTTTCTATCAAAAAGCCAACTTATTATTTCTTTTTTATCATGCAGAGAAATTAATGAACAAAATAAGCTTCTCTTATAACATGATTTGTTAGAAATTTTTGATGCTATGAAATTAGAGTATTTGCTTTTTTAAGTGAATTTGTTTTAGTAGAGAGTAACTGAATGTAGTTAGGGCTGATTTATTATGAAGTTATAATTTCCAGTAGTTACCTTAGAAATAATATTGAGCGGAGTCATGGAAGCCAAGGGAGAAGATATTTTCATGATGGGAAATGTAGCATGAGACCATCACAACATTGTTTCATTTAATCCTCATGTTAACCTTGGGAGGTACAAATTATTTTCTTCCTTTTAACAGTAGGAATAGTAAGGTATGGGAAAACTACCACTTATCTAGATCACAGAGCTTTTATTTACTAAGCCAGGATCCAAACCTGAATCTTGTCTTAAAGAAATCAAAGATCTGGATACTGAGCTTAACTTTTAAAATTTACTCAATTGTTTTCTGTTCCTAATTGGAATATAGGGCATTTGAGAGATTGAACACATCTGATGTGTCTTCTGTGCATATAATATATATATATATATGCGAATTTGACTATGGATTTTAATTTGGTTGAGGATATTCTGGCAAAGGAGGCTCAGCTTCAGTTCATATCATCTGCTATCTTCTCTGACTTCTACTTCTTGTATGATGCTATATCCAAACTATTCCACAACTCCCTTGTAAATGCCCGGCCTATGGGTGCTGGGTCTTCACGTTCTTCTATACTCTCCATAGCCCACTTCACAGTCGGGGCTCAATGAATCCGTAATAAACATATGTACATATGTCTTTGAACTCCAGATCTCAAGACTCTCTGTGCTAGAGGGTTACTTATTTTCTGATTTATTGAGATCATTGTTTCCGGTTTTCCTGGAATTGACATAAAATAAAATAAAATAAAATAAATATACATAATTTCTCAGTAAATATAATACCACCAAACACTTAAAATTCTTTAAAAAGAGAGGAATTATATACTTTTCTGAACGTTTCTAAAATGCTGCTGTAAGTGGTTATCTGCAAATGCCTCTGTGATGGTAGACTTTGAATATGAGAGGGAAAGAAGCCAGCAGATAACATAGGAAGAGAAACAAGAAATACTTTGGAGTCCCCAGACAGTTCAAAGGGCAATATGATGATTTTTCCATTAAAGCATTTCTAATAGCTGAGCAATTTGCTCTAGATGCTGTTGATTTTAGAGTGGAAATATTCAGAGCTGCTAGGGTTACTCTGCTATCCTAAATGCTATGGGCATCACATATTGTATCTTTTGAACAAATGTTATTTTGATTCAAGATGCTGTGTTAATATTACCATAAGAGTCACTAGGCTTTTGTAAAGACTGCTTTCAAAATCAGCATTTTCAATGAAAAGTCAATTCTTGAAACAGAGCTTAAATGTATTTATCTTTTCAATTTCCCTCCAATTTAAATTATGATTTTTAAATTTAAAAAAATACTTGTTTAGATGGAAGTGTGGGTAACTGATTAAGATAAGAAGCAAATTTATTAACTGAGCCTACAGTGATGAACACCCAACTCTAGGCATAGAAATTAGCATTTTGCTTTTTAACTGAAAGCTTATACCAGAAACAATGGAATAGAGAAAGAGAAAGAGAGAAAATGGGGTACATTTGTATATATGTGTATGTATTTCTAAACATCTCTAAACTTCAGCTAAATAATAAAACCAATTTTCAACATGTTAAGATTTGGACCAAAAATATAACTCACTTTTAAAAAATGATAACGAGTAACATATTGTACTTAAGAAGCAGATGCTGTTATTTGTGATAAACTGAGATAGCGAAGTTTACATATTCTGTTTTATTCTCTCTGGAATCTGTAGTGAGTCCAAAGGTCAAGATGTATTGCAGGAGGAAAGGACTGAATAGTATAGCATAGAAGAACACAAAAATTAGTTATTTACTATTCACCATATAATTTGGGGGTGGTTTGTTTATTTTTTCAGAAAAGGCAAGCCCATTCATTCCATGATTGTAAATCTCTGGTAACTGAAACACAGTATTAGCTTTGTCAAGGACCTTGGGGGTTTGGTATTTCATCTTTCCTTTCTTCCAGCCAACCTTCAACTCTTCTCTCCAGTATTCATCACCTCAGCTGGGCCAGGTGTCCTCTTGGTTCTTTACCCTGGGCAGGGGGCATGATTGCAGCCCTGTAGTTTCAAAACCCCTAAAGAGACGTCATTATCTTACAGGAGCAAATTAACCCTTACAAAAGCAGCTGCTGCAGGAAAGCCAGGAGTAACTCAGCTGTTACTGCATCTATCCTTAAGTCACTGATTTGTGTGCCTACTACTATGAGTTGGGAAAATAAGCAGCTTAAAATGATTTTGCAAAAGATTCCAGCTTGTTACAAAGCCTCTGGGTTTGTGGGTACCTATGTCTATGTGTGAGTGTTTTTTTCCAATTCCAAATACTTACGGAAAATGTTATCCTATGTCACTCACCCATGTGCTAGATCTTGCAGGGTAAGTGGAAAGCCTAAAAGCCTAGGCTGAAAGCTGGTTGAACTTTAGCAAGTTTGGGGGCCTAGTGATGGGGAGCACACTGCACCTGCATTCCTTCCCCTTGGTTGTCTCCACCTGCATGCCCTGCAGGCATCTCAAAGTCCATGCTTTCCTCTCCTGCTTCCCCAACAAATCTGCTTCTCTTCAGTAGGACTTTGTTTATGAGGATGGCCTCATTATCTTTCCAATTACCCAGACTTGAAAAATCAGTCATCTTGACTTCTTCCTCTTCTCCCCACCCCCCCCAATCTAATCAGGCTGTCAAATTCTGCCAAGTCTATCTTTGCCACATTTCTCAAATCTAACATTTTCCATTCTATGGCTGCAATCTTACTTTGGGTCTTTATTACCCCTCACTTCAGTGATCTGGTTTCATGACTGCACTTCTGTATAGTGCTTCAGAGTCTGGCCTCTAGAGACTGATTGTGCTGGTTCAAGTTCAGGTCAGCCCCTTACTGGCTATGTAATCTTTGGAATGTCTCTTACGTTCTGTCTTCTTTGTTTTTTTCATCTGTAACATGGGGATGATGATAGTTTGTACTTCATAGGAGTACAATTTGGGGATTAATTTGGGCTATTTATGTAAAGAGTCTAATACAGCATTAAATAAATATTAACTACTATGAGAATATATTTTCCTGCCTCTAGCTTCTACCAGACCTCCAATTCATTCAATTTTATACTATCAGATTATTTTCTTAAAATACCACACTGCTCATTTTATCTCCCTGCTCATAATTTCATTGGAAATTCTCCATTATCTACTTATGCTTCACAGACTGTATTACAGAAAATCTCAGGTTACAGAGATTTGTGCCAGGGGATAGAAGAAGCCATAGGCTCAAATGCCATATCTACTTGAAGTATAAATTTTAATTAATGTTAAATGGTTTAGATTTTAGAATATTATTTTTATATTACTACCAACTCAGGTAAATGAAATACAGTATATGAATGTGAAATACAGTATATGAATTTAATGATAAAACAGGAGATTGCAAATAAATTTTGTCTTTATAGCAAATAGCCTTAGCCCTGTGTCTTTGGGAGTGTACCATGGGCAACACATCAGAAATAGCAACATAGAACTTCTTAGCTTGATTTACAAGACCCTTCATAATATATTTCCAACCTACTTTTCTAGCCTGACAATCTCTAGATCCCTGTTATGTAATCCATAATCCCATCAAATCAGATATGTTCCTCTTTCCTATACATGCCCTATCCTTCCTCTGCCAGTGTGTGGTTCTACAAGTTTTCTTCCTTTAAAACACTCCACCACTGCTCACTAACACACTCACTGTTTGTCCAAATTTATGCATGTTTCAAAGCCTGGGTCTTGGCAAAGAAATGATAGAGTGGGATGAAGTAAAGAGTAGTATGGAAGATGATATAAAAGTTTCTTTTCACTGAGCACCTTTAACATATAAAGCTTTGTCTTAAGCCCTGTTTGGGTTAAATAGAACAAATAAATTATTTGTCATCAAGGAAATCAGCAATTCAAGAAGCAGAGCATTTATTAAGAGCTCTTAGTTCTCTCTGGAAAGAAGATTTTGTGGAGGAAAATCCTTGACTGATCCCAGAGCAGAGAAGCTAGGCCATATTTGACTGTGGATTATTGTGGGTATAGAGAAGGTTTAGGATGAGGCCATTTGAAGAATTTTTCAAGGTGCCTTTGGAGTTATGTACGCTGTGACCGAGTCAGGAATGACCCTCTCCTAAAATAAGGAGTATAGGTGCCAGCTTTGGGGTATTTGAGGGATTAAATGGGTGGGGAAGTTTTATGAGACTGTTACTGAATACCTACACACTTGTAGTTTAGTTGAAAAATCCTAGGTAGAGGTAGTTCTAGACCCAGAAAAGCAGAATTAATAATGGAGACATGAGAATGAAATGAGGTTTGTGTTTATATATAAAAGCACTTTGTCATTTTTAAGGGAGTTTTCTTATCAGCAAAGTAGAGATTATAAGACTGTCTCTTCACAGAGTTATTTGAGGATTAAATGCAAATCATTTACGAAGTGTTTGAAAATATGGTGCTCAAAAAATAAGTACGAGCTATCATTATCATCATCACCGTCATCATTACTGCTCATCATTATAGACTCATGAAAAGGCATGATATTATTAATATAGCATTTTGATTACAATTTTGCCACTAATTTATGGTTTAGGGTTATAAAGAGATACATGACTTCTGTATCCCCTTGGCAAAATCTTTATCTCAGACGTCAAGTCCTTAATTATTAGAGATTTTGACAATTTTTCCTTTGTTTGTATAGTGTTTTGCATATCTCAAGGGGTTTTCAAAAATATTTATCTCATTAGCTCCTAAAAACAACTCTGATCATTAAGCAGGGCAAGAATGATAAATATAAATTAGAAGGTGGACGAACTGAAGCTGGGGCATTTTTGGGGGGTCATGACCACACAGCAAATTTATGCTGGATGCAGTGGTCCCTCTAGCTGCTACTCTAGAGACCTCTAGAGCTCAGGCTCTATACCATTTATCTATGGCTGCCATTTCAGATGGGCAACTGAAGGGTAGGTACTAAATAAACTGAGACCTCCTAATTCTCCAGACACCAACCAGCATTGAAACATTTAGTAGGATTTGATGACCACTTCTCAAATTCACTTTTAAAAGTGTGCAGACATTCTCTGTGTTCTTGATGATTCTGAATACGAGAAGAGGCAATTGGTTCAAAAGTTTCTATAGCAACAATGTAGGAGTCCCAAAAAGGGAGTTAAAACTTCTACAATTGCAGGATTTATGCCATAATATTAACAGTGATTATCTCTGAGTGGTAGGATTAGATGGAAGTTTCCTTATTGTTTGCTTTTCTGCTTCTCTGTACTTTCTACCTTTTTTTTTTTTTTTACTATGTTTTACATAAAAATAATCGTATTAGATTAGCAACAATACCACACTTTGGAGCTAGGTAAGTTTCCTTTACTTACTACCAGGGAAGTTCATATAGTTGTGGAGGGGTTCCTTGAAATCACCTAATATAAATATCCAAATTCATAGTAGGTGTTCAATTAATATATGTTGAATTCCACCCTTACTCCTTCTTCCCTACGTTTCAAACATATAATTGTTTTCAGGCTTGAAAAAAACTTTATGTGGTGATTATAAATTCTATATGGAATAAAACATTCACATTTGGAAAAAACAGCTAAGTGAAAACTTTAAAGTGGCAAGTGATCCTAATGCTTAATTCTTTCCCCCGTGTGCTTTGGTGATTGGCTCTTACAGGATTTTGTAATTCCAGTGCTACATGGCAATGAGCAGTGAAGCATACCTCAGTCTGGCAGGACTATGGTAGAAAGAAAGCTGTGAAGCATTGTTTGAAAAGCCATCCTTGAAAGCCAGGGGAATGATGAGAGCAGCTTCTGTGGTGAGGAGGAGTTGGCAGCTTTCCGGGACAGGCCAGAATTCAGGCCTCCTGGGGTCCCATGTTTGCTGGTGTTGGCCTTTGTTCAGGTGCTCTGCCTAACAGGAACCTGCAGCCTCTGTTTCAGAGTTTAGGCTCCGTTAGGGCAGCTCTCTAATTGGTTTATGTCATTCACTAGGAATTGCTTTTCTTTATAGTTGGCGACTTGATGCCAGATTGTAGGGAGAGATTCTGTACCACCCATATCTGTTTTGTTGTTCCCGGGGTTATAAATGAGGTGATGGGGGGGAGGGGCTCCTCTGGGCGTGTCCTTAGCTTGGCTCCTAATTTCAACAGAGTTGGAGGCCTGGTCTGTTTGAATGAGAGGTCCTTCCTTCCCGCCTCCACTTTCACGAACTGAGCTGCTTGGGTGGCAATGTGCCTGGAGGGGGCTTGCCACTTTATTTTTCCCTCCTGCAGTTAAAACAGAAGGCCTCCTGATCTGGGGCTTGGATAATTTAAAAGTTGGTTCACTCCTGGAGAGGGTTTGGCACAGGCAAAGTAGGGAAAGGTGTGGCTGGGAAGGGAGTAAAGGAGTGTCAAGGATTGGTTTGCTCCTGGACATAATCTTCAAGCTCAGCAGGAGCAGGAAAAAAACTAGCTCCCCTTGAAACTTGCGTTGTCTGCCCTGGTTAAGGGCACTGCTCGCCTCCTAGTCAGCTAGGATGAAAACCTTGCGACCATAGAATAGTTGGGAGAAGGTTGCATTAGGACATTTCCAGTTTAATATTAAGTGCCTATTATCTTTGACTCTGAAACCTCCTTCTCCCTTTTATTCTGCTTGTTAATCCCCTGATCCAGAACTCAAGGTTTCTTCCTATAGAGGCTCCTAACAGATCTACTTTACTCTATACTCTCCTATAGTCATCCCACCTCTCCAGTTCTGTCCATTTAATCTTCATAGATCAAAGCCATGTCCAAGTACATATCCCGCCCACCCCCTCAGTTTCCAATTGTTTACAGAAAATGTTTGCACTCCTTAGCCTGGTTTTTGGTATCTTCTCTTATCTGACTCCAATCTATTTGTCAAACCTTTGGGTGACTTCTTCCCCCTGTATACTAGGTTTATGCCACATTGGAACATTTAACATTTCCTGTACAATTGTTGACAATTTCTTCTGGGAGTATGAAGTGAAGTTCTAAGAATAATGGGTAGCTGGATATATAAAACATGGGAATTTCTACCTAACAGTTTACCCTTCCTTCAGGATGGTTATACTTATGGGATAGTTATGCTCACTGCTGATTTTGAAAGAAATTGATGTTTAAGTTTCTAGAGAAAGATAAAAATGAAAAAGATTTGAGGGTCACATATTTTGGATATTCTGTTACATCTGCAGTGAGACGTAAGATTCTATAGAGGGAAAAAAAGAAAAAAAGAGAAGCTATTTCTTTGAACCAGTTCTAAACTATGTAATAAGGAGATTGATAGCATAATATTGCCATTTAAGACATACAAGATAATAGAGTGTTTGAGGCCCATTTTGCTTCTTGGATGAAGAAAATTAGCAAAGGTTGAACTGGAATGATAGATTATCATTATTGAAGGACTTCACATCCTATGAGAGTTTTGTGTAGAGTTTAGGTGGGCACAAAGGTACTTCTGGCCTCCCTCTACCCCTTTTAAAGGAATGGTAAATGGGCTTTATATCATAGGGAGAAATATATAGTCCTTGATGTAAAATAGACCAAAGAAAATATATTAGGCCTTTCAAATAGGCTCTTTGAAGAGTTGGAATTTCAATTTCCTCGTGAAAATAAAAAACCATGGTTGCCTTACAGGATTGCTCTAAGACATGTAGCCAATAACTGTAACATGGCTGAATTATTACTAATATATGATTAATACATAGAAGCTGTGTCTCATCATACCAGGCTATGACTTACCACAGAGAATTTCCTCTGTGCAAACTATGTGCTTTATGAAGAACGTGAACTCTCCTCTTTATCACCCACAAAGCCCCAACACACACACACACATACAAATGCACACATTCACAATTTCTCCCTTATTCAAGACTCTAAACTCAAGAATAAAACTCAGTATTCACCATCCATGCCTTTCCCACATCCATGCCTTTTTTTATTTTGCTCTATTTAGAATAATCTTTCCCCTCATCTTGGAATGCTCACTTATTTAATTTCCATGTTCCAATTAAATTGCCATTTCTTTCAAGATTCACTGATCCTCAAGCCAGACAAAGAATCTGTCTCAGGAATGAAAGTTTCTCTTTTCAAGGTTTTCTCCTCCTATTTTTCTTAGAACACGTGTTTTTCTTATTAGACTGTGCGCAACCTGAATGCAGGGGGATTTCCTTTTTCATCTCTGATGAACACTGCCCAGGGCAGTGTTTTGAACATAGTTCCTCTTAGCTCACACTTCTCGAATAAATAATATTTTTGCTGAAATGCAGGTCAGTACTCTACATCTCTTAAACATCATTATCTCTTCTCGAATAAATAATATTTTTGCTGAAATGCAGGTCAGTACTCTACATCTCTTAAACATCATTATCTCTGTGGTTTTAAATGGGAATTCATTTTTGTTCCATATTCAGTACTTTTTAAACATAAAGTCTAGTGGGCACTATTCAGATTACAAAAAAAGACCTTGGTCTCTTTGACCTTTAGATTATTATGAGGAAGTGGCTTTGATATTTTGAAGTTTGTTTCTTCTTTTTCTCTGCAGAAATATGTGAGGATAAGGGGAGAAGGCTTGAGGTATGAGAAGCATATTGAAGGAATTGTTTACAAATTTTAATTTCAGTGATCAGAATTTCCCAAGGGTGCACACTGTTAAACTAGGCATGATGCAGGATTAATTAAAGACCATGCTCAAACTTTGTGTGTATGGCCTCAGAGTCTTTTGGATAATGCTTACACATGCAAGTAGAATTATTTCTGCCAAAGACCGAAGTGGAAAGATGACTTATTTGGCATCATTTTTAAATGATGTCTTTGGCTTTTAAACACTTAGGCCATGTCTTTAAGCTTCACCCAAGATAAGAGAGATTTTTGCCTGTTTGGTTTCTACCTTCCCTAATTTGTGAACTATTTCTAAAATAGAGGTAAAATGTATGATAGACCAGTAATTCAATGCTTGTCTTATAAGAATATAACATACTCAATTCCTTTTGCTTTTGTTTTAGCATTTAACCTAAATAAGTCATCAGGACATTATATTTGTCCATATAATTTCTGATCAAAACTTCTTTCATGAAGGAACTGGTGCCAAGTGAAATTTAAGTATGAGATATATTTTCAATGCCTGCTTTCTCCAAAAGACAATTTACAAAAATCATCTATTCACAACCTGGTTTAGAAGCAGCATGCCTCAAAAGACCTGGAAACTCTATTTGACTGTAAATTTCATGTGAATCAGCAGTGTGGTAAATCACCACACAGTGGAGGTTGCTTGCTAATTTAGCAAATGTACACTCTCTAGAAGGTAGGGGGTGGTGACTGAGGTATATTTAACAGTAGTTGAATCACTCCTGGAGTATTGTTTTCCTTTCTTGGCCACATACCTTTATAAGGACTTTTGAAAACTGGGACATATTCAGAGAGTATAACTTGGCTGGTGAGCATCCTTTGACCTTGTCAAATTAGGAATGATTGTAGTTGTTGTTGTCTTTTAATATAAAGAGTATGTGTGTGTGTGTGTGGCTGCATATGTGTATATGCATATTTATATTTATGTATGTGTATTTTGCAGTGGGACAATATATGTGCCTGTCAATATTGTCATGAGGATGAGGAAGTAAACTTGTCCTATATGCCCTAGGAAACCTGAATGATGAAACAATGTCTAAGAAGTCTCCAGCAAAGCAAATATCTATCATAAAAGGCAGTGAGTTCTCCTTCACAGCATATGTTTAAGTGGAGTCTGAAGAATCATGTATCAGGAAAATGTCAAAGTGATCTTCCTTGAGGCCATGTTGTTCTAGTAATTCTATAATAAAAAGCTCCATCATTGTAAAAATTTGAACAATCTTCCAACAAATCTAATGCTAATCTGTTGTCTTAAAGAAAAATACATTTTCTTAAAGATGTCTGTTAATTCTATTATTTGATAGAATAACTGTCTGAATTAAACTGCATTCTGCCTTTAGCCATAGTTCACTGATTCCTGTCTCCCAATCAGTTAGAAACCATTCTGCCTCTGTCTGGTCAAACAAGACCCATATCCTAGGCCCACACTTTTGACAGCTCTTCTGTGATCCTCATCTAGCTGGCACATACCCATACGTCAAGGAGCCCAAATAAGGGCGAAGGAGATATGCCCAGTCAGAGCCTGTGACATCTCTCCCCACCCAGCTGCTTGTTATTAGGACCAATAGCATCAGGATCACCTGGGAACTTGTTAGGATGCAGACTCTCAAGCCCCTCCCTGGAACATCTGAATAAATACTTGTGTTTTAACTAGGTACCCCGGTGGTTCAAATACACATTAGGTGCTAGAACTTGGAAACACGGGATGGATCCTCTCACTCAAAGATGCAAAGCCTGCCACACTATAGGACAGAACCCTGGGCTTGGAAAAGGAGGGAACGTCCTAGGTCTCCATCTGTTCTGTGGCTCTGGGCCTGAGTGGAAATGCAAAGCTGTGTAGTAGAGGTAAGTCTTAAATAAAATCAAAATCATAGAGCACCAAACTCATACGTATGCAAATCAGTACTGTTGCAACATGAAAGGTAAATCCAGAGTCCCAAGATAACCTTAGCTCTCTTACTCCAAAGCAAATGATATACTGTGGAATGCAGGTGGAATCAGTTCTACTTCAGGAAATGCCTGGAATCTCTTGACTTTGTGCATAGTTTATTATTGCACACCATATTCCTAATTTTCCCTCAAAGTTCTGATTTGGTAGTTTTTGATGGGTGAAAAAGAAGCAAGCAAAAGTGCAACATAATCCAGAATTTTTTTTTTAATTTGCTTTTTAGAATTCTGCTAAAGGAGTGGTTTAAACCTATAATGAGAGCTACCAGGTACTCTACATACAGTCTTACAAGTTCTGCTAAGTAGAACCCTTATTTCCATTTTACATTTGAAGGTTAAAGTAACTTCTCCAAGGTCACATATTAAATGAGAAGGCACAAAGATCTGAAGTTAGATCTACATCTTCTAAACCCAATAACATCTTTTATTACATCAAAGTATATCATTAGTAACATTAGTTTTTTACTCCTGTGGTAGTTAGAATATAATCACTTTGGTCAAGGATGGATCACATTCTTGCTGAAAAGTGATCAAAAGGGAAAATGTTAATTTTGGACTACACCTGTGTATAGAAGTTAGAGATGGACATTTTTATTTTGTCCACATAATTTATTGTATGAAATACTTCAAATAAACTCCCCACCCCTGGAATGTTTTCATGAAGTTAAAGGGGAAAATGCATGCATTTATCACCTATAGTCTCTTGAAACACTCAGTCGAGTTTGAGAAGAAATGGAAAAAGATGAGATTCAGAAAAATGTTTTCTCAGAAGAGAATTTCTTTTCTTCTTTTCTTTTTCTTATCTTTCCTTATTTTATTTTATGTAGCTAAGCTATCTTATGCATGTTGAAACTTGGTTATTTGGGGTGCTCAAAAATAATTTCCTTTTAAGAGGGGGGACGAAAACTTACACAACCCTGAGGCCAATGTGATTTGCCAAATATCCCAATTTATAATAGAGGGAGTTGCCACAAAAATGTTTCTTTATTGTGTTGCATTTTCCTTGGTAGCTTTGCAAGAGTTGTCCTCTCCTCTCTATTGGCAGACTCTTGGCACAGAAAGGCCTAAATATATATCTGGCATGCCAGCATCTGTAACAAAATGCTTACGGAACAGGGTCATAGACTACCTGAAGGCAAATGTACAGACCGTTCTGGTCTGGGCGTTTCTCTAAAAATCTCATTTTATGTACACTTCAAAATTGATGAAGGATTCCCCTAACCCACTTTAACAAGCAGGATGCACCTTGGGGCTCAGTTTTAAACAATGCAATTTAGAAATTCAGACCAATCAAAAACAAAAGCAGCAGCCAGGTCAATCTGGTTTGAGGAATGAGGTTTTGTAGTCTGGTTTGGTTTGTATTTTTTTTTTACACTAAAGACCAAGGGTCTACTCATTTCAAAACTATTTTCACCACGTACTACAAGATGGTTATTATTGATATTATGGGGCAATGGACATGATTTAGACATGGACCCTGTCCTTAAATAAAGTGGTTAATTTTGTGATATAAGACAAGTGTATAGACTTCTTTCATATTGGAGAAATTACTTCATAAAGGAGGTTCAGCAAGTTGAATAATTTAGTTGGAACCCTGAGGAAATTATGGGTGTGAATAATGAAAATGCATACTAGAACTGTACTGTGAAAGACCTTGACCATCAGGCTGAGGAAATGTTTCTGAATTTAATAGGCAAATTGAAGCTGCTTTAGGTTTCTGAGCTAGTTCTTGGTCAAATCAACCCTGTGATTTAGGAAGGATGAGGCAAATGCAAATTGGTAGAGTCTGGAGAAAGGTAGACAGCAGACAAATTCAGAGACTAAGAGAGGCTGCAAATAGAAAGTAGAACTCTAAAATGACTATCTTTATATATGTTCACTGGAGAAAGGAATGACTGATGGGTATAAATGCTTCTAACAGGATGCTTCCATCCTATAGATCCATAGGGTACCATGGGTTTACCAGGGGTTATGGAAACAGAGAGATCTACATTTTAATCCCAGCACTTGAATGCTTTGGACCTCAGTATCCTCATCTGTAAAACAGAGATTGTAAACCTATCTTTTATGTATATAGTAAGAGTTAGAGATAGCAAATGTGGAGGTCTTAGCACAGTGACTGGCACATATTAGTCCTTTCTATTAGGATGATGGATGACATTATCATTTCCATTTAAAAACAATTGATGTCCAAAGAGAGAGTAGATTTTTTTTTAAAAGAAAATAGTTTTATCAATAGTGTTAATATTTTAGTGTGTCTCTTCCAAGCCCTTTATATGACTCCCACTCAGGGTGATGAACTAGAAAGGAAGCAGGTTTCATGTTGTCCTTCCCGGGACTTCACCTCTTCCTGTTGCCAGACTTGCTTTGCTGTTTACAAGAGGAAGAACCCTAGCTGCATGTGGCCTTTCTTTGCCATCACACCAGACATAGTCCTGCTCCAGACCTGGACTTTGAGAACTGTACATAGGAGCAGGCAAGTTCCATTGGCAGTGCCACTAAATGTCCCCATTGTTATCAGCCCTCAAATCTCCCCACCATTCATGTCTTTGAAATAGAGCTTAGGGCTCTGAACAGTCAGACCTAAGCCAGAATCCTACCTTTGTGTTACATAGATCTGGTAGTAAATCCTAGTTTTCTTTAACTGTCTTTGGTCATTTTATATCACCTTTGTGATCTTCAGGTAAGAGTAATTTTGTGAGGAACAACAACAGGATAGTGGATGAGATGTTCTGTATGCTGTAAGCCTGTCCAAATTGCCGTACTGAGTACCTACTATGTACCAGGCACTATTAGCACCTTAATATTTTTCATTTTTTTAACGTCTTATAGCAGCTGTTTGAGAAAAAATATCACTGTTCCCATTTAACATAAAATAAAATTTAAGTGCAGTAAAACTAGGAAACCTGCCCATTCAGTTAAATAAGTGGAAACCATGATAGGAATCTGTTGAAACTGAAGATTATATTGTAACTTTTTTCTAGCTTGGTTCACTAGACCATGTCTAGTCATATGTAGCCCAACTGGGTCATTGTTAAATATTCTGGTAATTATACCCTAAAATGTTTGAAGGGGAAAACAGAATATGAAGCTCCTTGCACAGAATTTGGCAATGTCAGGCTCTTCCAGGGTATTGAGGAAATTCTAAGGTTGACAAAATGTCATCAGTCCCATCAGTGGAAAGGTAATAGTTTTTAACCCTAGGGTTATATTTGTTTCATACTGACAGTCAAGGAACTTCCAATGCACCTTCCGAAGCATGTAAATTGCAATGCCCCTGATTCAAAGAAACATTAAATTTATGCTCTTTTATGGAAGAATTATTGAACTATCAGCCTCACTGGATTAGCTCCCCATATAACTGGCATCTGAAAAATAAAGAGCTTTTGCTATAAAATGTATACATTTTGCTTATGGGAAAGAGCTTGAGAAAGAGTTTTTGTTGTGCTTTGTGTCATTATTTTCCCATGACTTCAATAGTAATTCATTCTTTGTTTCCTTGTCAATAGCAGATTGGAAAAAACAAATTAGAAGAAGAGCTTCTAGAGTTAGACTTGACAGCAGAAAATGGTAGCCTGATGGTAAGGGAAGAGATAGCTGACATAAGAACTAATAAACAGCAGTCAAGAAATTTTTAGAGCCTTAACAAATAGCCTTACTCTTCATATAAAACAGTTGGGTTTCATAAATGGAGGCATTGTAATATAGGGAAGGCATTATCAAGGAATTCGAGTATTAATTGGACTCTGAAATAACTCAGTAACCTTCTAGATTTCACTCTGCTTTGGTAAAATTAAGAAGTCAAGTATCTAACACATAAATGATTAATAATAAATCCTTTCCATCTCTTAAGTCTGGAGTTTATGGTGACTCTTAGTAAACCTTAATAATTAGTTATTTTTTTGTATAATCCATTTAAAGAAATAAGTATATAAATTTTAGAATGACTTTATCCAAGTAACCTGTACACACCATTTCTAGAAAGTAAAATATTTCTGAATATTATTTAAGTGAAACCTATAGGTAAGATATCCTTAGCTCTGATGGGTCAGGAGTGTTAGTTTTGTATAAGGTTGGAGTGTTGCCTGGAAAATACCTAGTCCTATAACTCTTCCCTTATTTTATAAGAATCAAAATGGGTGCCAGAGATGTTGTGCCCAGCTCAAAGTCACAGAGAAAGTTAATGTCAGTGCTAGGATTCTCCCAGTTTCTATTAAATTCCAGTCCAGGGCTTATACCATAGCATAAGCCCAGAATAATATGGCATTCAAAGTTACAGTCATCCTAATTTAGCTTGTGTATTCATTCATATATTTATTCATCCATTCATTAAACAAGGATTTATTAAAAGGTTACTATGTACTGGTACTTTAAGTGTACATGTTTATACTGGCCTAAGGATTTTCTGCGCATGCGCGCGCGCGTACACACACACACACACACACACACACACACACACACACACACACACTCTCAACAGGTGAGTCAAGAAATCTTAGGTTGGACCCTTGGTTAGCCTTCTGCACCTCAGCCCTGAACATGTCCACCTCTGAGACAAACACATCTAAAAGTTCCCAAGTAGATTAACATCCATTTTAAGGACTTTAGGCCTGAGAATTCCATAGTCTTTTTTAGTAACCCTTTTTTGTAATTATTCACCCTCACTTTCTCTGAATTCTGCTTTTGCTTTAGCCCCAAGTCTCTTATTCTGTAATTTAAGATAATTTCTTTTCCTAGGAGTAAAAATTATCAGGTCTCAGCAGACCTCTGAGAATTTTTCATATTCATTAAGCTATCCTTTAGCTTTCAGTCTAACCAGTACAATCCACATCATTCTGGTCTTTCAGCACAGCCTTAATATATTAGGGCAAACAAGACCTTTGAGATGATTTGATGCATCTCCCTTGTTTTAAAAATGGGCCCATTAAAGCAAAGGAGAAAAAGTAAATGGTTCAAATTACCCAGCAAGTTAGTGGCAATCCAGCAGTTGAACCCAGGCATCCTAACTTTCACTGAAGTTTCTTTCTTTGACACCACACTGGCCCTGAATTTTCTCCCTATGAACACTGCTGATTGCTTTTACTTTATCAAAAAATATAGCACAGAGAATTCCTTGGCTACAAATGCTAGTAAACGGTTAACTCACTGAGCCCAAGGCCCTGGAAACTTCTGGGAGAGAGCCAGGTGAGCAAAGAGAGCAGATAAAGGCAGCACCTGCGGATGGGTTTGGAACAGCCTTAGGACACAGAGAGAATGTAAACACATTCTGCAAATCTTATTGTCTGACTCTGTGCCAGCGTCTTTTGGGTTCTTGTCATGGAAAATATTTCATCTGAGGTCATTCAATGAGCAAAGGAGCATTGAATACCCTCCAGGGTGCCAACAACGTCCTCCCTTTTGTCCAGATTAAATAAGCAAGGGTCTAGCATTTCATGGGCCTAGAAGGCCACCTTTCAACAATATAGGCTGTAAGGAAAGGAAAAAGGAGACGTTAAGGAAATATATTGTGTGGTTCTGGACTGCCCTCTCCCCCTGGCTGCCGCCTCTCCTCCCCCTCCCAGTCTTCCTCTGTTTGCTCACCCATACTTAGAAGCACACGCCCTGCAACGCCCTGTGTTTAGAGCAAGAGTTAATGTCTGTGCTTCCTCATAAATCTCGGTTTGATGCCTCGAGCTATGTTTTTAATTCTGTAGTGGAGCTTTGAGATTTGAGATGAGTAGAAAAGAGGTGCAGCTGATGGAGGTAATAATGGAAGCTGCCTTTTCTTGTGCTGGGGAGCTGGTATTTCCTGCAGATCTTCTAACAGGCATAATGCCTAGGCAGAGAACCTGTGAAGGCCAAGATGGAAGGAGAGTAGGGAGTCAAGGGAAAGGACACTCACAGTGCCTTGCTGTGCAAAAGGATGAAGAAAGAAAACTGTGTGGAATGAGCACATTAACCTAGATTGGTGACCAGCTGATGTATTTTCTAGTTCAACTAAAAATGACTTCAATGCAGTGGAGTCCTACCTGACAGAAGGAATTCCTTGTCTTACAAAACTTTGTAAAGAATGTTTTCTCTCCATTCCACTTGGAGCTACTTTTTGTGTCAAAACCATATATATTTTTTCACCCACTTGTATGAGTAGTTCTTTCTATCCAACATGTCTGCTTTTTTTCATGTGTAGAAGGCAAAGCTTCTATTGGGCTGCTGTGAAGGCTAAATTGCTTAGGTCCTTAGCCAACCAACAACCGTGTTTGGGTAGAGTTCTGAGTCTGAACCACTGAGTAGAACATGTAATTAACATGACTGAAAGAAGAACTCTGATCTATGAAAACCCCCAATCTGTATCTATAAAATTAAGGAGTTGGAAACTAACCTCTAAGGCGCCTTCCAACTCAGCCAGTCTAGAATCCTAAAAATCTCCAAATATAATACATCCTTTCCTTCCTCCAAGCCCTTATTCACCCTCTACCTCTAATCTTTCTGTGGGGTTTTGAAATTTCCCAGAAGTGAAGGGTACCTTGCTCTACTTGCATGTACTAAGTAGAAATTAAGAACAGACCTAACTGGTTTCTGTGAGAGTAGAAAGTGGGAATAAAAGAAGTTATTAATAGGGTAACCTTCTCCTTCTCTAATGAGACCTGCAGGTTTCTATCTGGATCTGTTTGAGTTTGAGAAGGAGAAAAGAATAGAATAGGCCAGAGATAATCGATTCATGGGGTTTTGGAGTTCAAGGAATGAATCTTACCCATTTCTGTACCATATGTACACAGAGAATATAATGTGCTAAGTAACTGATAGAATTGATGATAGAGAATGTAGGGTAATAGGGAAACAACTCTGAGGTAATTTAAAAGATATTTTTAAGAATTAGAAAAGTTTTAAGTAATTATGATTATTTATTAAAGAAAAGAAAATTGTAAAATAGGCTTAGGCTGAGTGGGAAACTCTCTGGTGGATTCAAGTTCAATTCATTGATGGGAAGCAGGAACTGAAAGCATAATAAGTATCCTGGGACCCAGAATCAGGTGGAAGAAGAGCTATCAATAGAAGGCAAGCATAGAAGATCCTAGCATCCCTCTTCTGTGTTAAAGATTTGCCTTTCTGGTTTTGTCTATGTTCAGTGATAACCATTATTTCTCCACTAGGCACCCTTGATTTGATGAGCTGATTAAGTATGGTCATATTTTAAAATTTTATTTCCTCTCAACTATGTCTCTTTCTACCAAATCAGCACTATAAAGTTTAGATAAAATTAACAATATGAAGTTTCTAATAGTGGATTGTAAACACTATGGTACATAGTAGGCACTCAATATTTGCTAGTTGAACAGTGTCTCAGAGCATCTAAAACATTTCTTCATCCATTATCCTGTTGTTCCTCATGAAATTATTGTCACCTAAAGATCAGAAAAGTGGTGTGAAATGTCCAAAGACACAGAGCTAGTGAAAGCCAGGTTGATCAAAATTACAATGATTTTGGCAAGGATGCTAACAAATGTTACCTTTCCTTAATAATTTTGTTTTGACTTTCTTGATTGAGAACCATGTCCTCACTTTCACCAACCCCATCATAGCAGCTCAGTGAGAAAGACCCAGTCTTCTTACCTAACAATATAATTTATTTGGAATTTTCCCCTTTACTTCTCGTGCTATTTTATAATCTCATACAATCTCTTATGATCTCATAATAGTTAATTTTAAAGCTAGTTTTCTTTTTAAAAAGATTTATTTCATAATTACAGTCCTCCCCATTGTTTGCATTCACTGTCTGCTCATCTTCTTTTTTTAGGAGGCACCAGGAACCGAACCTGGGATCTCCTGTATGGGAGGGAGGTGCCTAATCCCTTGAGCCACCTCTATTCCCTGTTTGTTGTGTCCATTGTGTTTCCTTGCTGTGTCTGTTGGTTGTGTCACCTCACTGCATCATCTTGTGGCAGCTCTCTGTGCAGTCCATTGTGTCAGCTCGTGCTCTTGCTCATCTTCTTTAGGAGGCACTGGGAACTGAACCCAGAACTGCCCACATAGTAGGTGGGAGCCCAGCTTGAGCCACATTCACTTGCCCTAGTATTCTTTTTGAAGGAGATTTCCTTCCTAACCTTTGGCTAGGATCTTTGGGCTGGCTGTTTGTTCCAAGAAATGATCACAGGCCCCTTTGAACAGTTGTTTTTAACTCTTTTTCTTTTGAAAATAAGACTGGGTTTTATAATGATGGGGTTTTGACTTGGAATACGTTTTTGTAGCAATGGCCCAAAGTGATTAAAAGACCCCTAAATAAGGCCTCGGGAGACCAGTGCTCTCACCAGCTCAGGCCTATCCCATAGTAGTATTTTGGGTGAACCCTGGTTCTTTCTGAATCTGTTTTCCAGAATGATAGTACTTAGCTGTGGCTTCCCAGACCCATTCTAGCTTTCTGGCATTCTACCTTCTATGTTCTTTATACTGCTATTCCATCAAATAATGACTGTTCTGTGATTTTATGTGGCTATAAAATGCCATGGTAGGTCTAAGAGCCAGGAGAAATGGCAGGACAATACTTGGTGTATCAGTACCTTTGGCCTCTGCTGCAGACCATGTGTTCTGCTTGGGGAGAGGGGCATAATTTGATGCCTCTAAACCAAAGAAGCGCAATCCAGTGCCTGCTTTCTTATGGATGCTGTATGGCATCCATAAGATACAGCTATAGACATCTACACCATTTACACAGAGTTACTGAGGTCATAGAATGTAACAACATGGAGACACTCTAAAGAACATATGGGGAAACTGATGAAGAAAGAAAAATGATCTCACCCCTAGTCACACAGTGTTAAGTGTAAGACTCTGACACAAATAATTTGGCATTCAGTTCATTGCCCTTTCTATTTCACTCCATTACCTCACATGACTTCTCTCATGGTAAGCACACATAACTATTTAATATAGCATTCCTTGTCATAAACATCTACATTCCACAATGGTTTTGTTTTGTTAAATTTTGTTAAATTTGTTAAAATTGTAAAAAATTAAATTTGTGTAGTGTAGAGTAGTGTAGTGTGGGAAATACACTCCCTATTATTGACTCTTAGTATTAGGGTGATACCCTTGTTATACTTGGTGAAAGAATATTAAAATTGTTATATTAACTATAGTCCGTAGTTTACATTAGGTGATTAGGTATATTTTTTCCATATAACATCCTGTTAATACCTTGTATTAGTGTGGCATATTTGTTATAATTCATGAAATAACTTTTTATATGTGTATTATTAACCATAGTCCATTTATAATAGGGTTCACTTTGTTATACAGTCCTATGTTTTATCTTTTAATTTTTCTTCTAGTAACATACATATGATGTAAAATTTCCCTTTAAACACATTTATATATATAATTCAATGCTATTAATTACACTCACAATAATGTGCTATCACCACCACCATTCAATTCCAAAACTTTACAGTCAACCTAAAATTAAGCATCAACTCCCCATTCTCTATGTCAAATCCAGTCCCTGATAATCTATAATCTAGAATCTAACTCTATGGGTTTGCTTATTCTAATTATTTCCTTTCAGTGAGATCATACAATATTTATCATTTGTATCTGGCTTATTTCACTCAGCATAATATCTTTAAGGTTCACCCATGTTGCCATATGTATCAGGACTTTCTTCTTTTTTATGACTGAATAATATGCCATTGAATGTATATAAAACATTTTTTAATCAATTTATTGGTTGGTGGACACTAATGTTGCTTCCATCTTTTGGCAATTGTGAATAATGCTGCTATGAACATTGTGTGAAAATATCTGTTCAAGTCCTTGCTTTGAATTCTTTTGTGTATTGTTTTATGTGCCTAGGCTGCTGAAAGCAGATACAATGAAATGGGTTGGGTTAACAATGGGAATTTGTTAGGTTACAGTTTTGAGGCTGAGAAAGATGTCCAAATCAAGGCATAATCAAGGGGATGCTTTCTTCCCGAATACTGACTGCCAGGGATCCCTGACTCCTCTGCCACATGGCAGCATCTGGTGTCCTCTCCCTTCTCTTCTGGGTTTTATTGCTTTCAGCTTCTGGATTCCGTGATATTCTCTCTCTCTCTCTCTCTCTATCCTTCTCCATTCACTTTATAAAGGACTCCAGAAAAGGATTAAGACCCATCCTGAATGAAGTAGTTTACACCTTAACTGAAGCAGCCTCCTCAAAAGGTCCTACTTACAATGGGTTCTCCCCCACAGGAATGGATTAAATTTAAGAACATGCATTTTTGAGGTACATACAGCTTCAAAAACCCACAGGTATATACAACCTAGTCTACAACTTCTTTAATGATATTTGACAAAAGAGAAGATGACTGATCTGTACAGTACTCTGAGACTACATGCATTGCTGGGGTTGGGGGTGCCTGAGAAGTCCTACTTTAGTTTTATGTTTAGAAACATTGCTTTGTTCTAGATTTATATTCTAAGATATCACCTCTGGAGCTCAGAAGAGAAGGCATGCTCAACTTGTACATTTAGTAGCATACTATCTCTTTGAGAAATGTCATTGCCATGAGAAAATTGGTCAGCTATTTGGAAATAGGGTCCTTATTCAATTTCATGCTTAAACTTCATTTGGGCTTACCCTAAGGTGAAAGAATAAAAGTGTACCTATTACAGAACTAGCTTCCAGATATTCAGCCCCTCTGGATAAAAGCAAAATTGCACCCAGCACATAAATTGACATATGAAGCAGTAAATAATTCCATTGTGCAAGTTGTTTTAATGGATTCAAGCCAGAATGCTCAATTAACCAATACACATAGAATATTCATCGAGCTTAGTGTTTGTTGCCAGACCAGAAAGAAAAAAATAATGAAGGAAAGTACAGGGAGGATGATAAATGTCAGCGCAGCAGTTGAGACAGTGGTAAGTTAAAGAGGAGATTTTAGCGGTATGCACAATATTTTTCTTTTCCTCTTTCTTTTTTCTTCTTCCTTTTTTGGGCAAAAGATTAAGTACAAAAAATGATTAGGTATAAGCTTTCAAATATAATCATCAAAAACTGAGAACTCGGCAGCAGTTTGTGCCAGGTTCTTTTCTTAATTTTCTTTTGTAAGGAAAAGCTCAGGAATCAGGCAAAAAGGGAAGGGTGCTGTTATATGCATACATATGTGAGATTGTGTTTACACACATCTTTACATTGATAAGCATTCAGAAACCATAATAGCATTCCCAAAGGAATTCTTCCTTAATACAGGAAGTGACAGCTTTGTGAAGGCACAACAATTAAGCTTTAGTTTTACATTCTAGAAATCCCAGGATTTAATTTCTAGAAGAAATGAGACCTCTGTTATGTTCCATAGGACTGTCTAGAATTACAGGCAACTTAGTTTTAAAGCTTATCAAACGCAAAGCACCTGAGCTTGGCTTTACCTCCAGACAGCTCTTTGCATTCAGAGATGTCTAAAACCACAAGTCATAAATTCTGAAGGATATATATCATACACATACACACACACACACTCACACTCACAAGAGAAGAGGCCACAGAAATTACAGTTATATCATTCCATGTAGGCTTACTTCTCTGCCGCAATTTCTCTCCCTATTCCCAGGTTGACTTTCTCTAGCTCTGCATTGGGTTTGCCAGATGACCAGGTCTGGGCTCTACTGGATAGTAAAGTCATGGGTCAAGAGTGAATTTAGAGAGAAGTGGTAGGCAGTCTCTCTGCATACTTTGGCATATTTAATGAAACAATTTCACTGGGTGGAATATGTGCAAATAATAGAGGTTCATGAGGAACAGAGACTGAGGTAACAGAGCATCTTGGATGGATATTCTTGTGCACTCCTCATTAAGAAGTTCTATGGTCTTTCTTAGTCAGTACTTGGTCACACTGACTGCTTTGTGGAAATCGTAACTGTTGAGATCTCCCTTCTCTTCTAAACAGTCTTCTACCTTGACTGTTTCAGTTATTGTCCCACCTCCCTGCCTCCTCATCCTCCCATTCTCTTTGAAAATCTTACCATCAGAATATTGGAATGAGGTTAGTATCTCTATCTCCAGGTCTGGCTTCTTTCCTGAGCATCAGAGTCACATTTCCAACTAAGAGTTTCCACATATAATTCTCAACATCTTGAACTCATATTTGCAACCAAATTAATCATTTTCTTCTCATCTCCAAACTTCTCTCAAACATTTCAACTAATTGGAGGTTAGCACCTATCTCGGGGACAATATAAAGGCTGATCCAGATATTTTCACACTTTTTTATGTTTTATACTGGTTAATCAAATGGAAAACTTTTTCCTTGTAGGAGACAGGGAGAAGGTCTTAGGATCTACTGGGGGAGTCCGGAGCAACAGTCTCTGTTGTCCAAATGGAACCCGTGGTCCAATGAAGTTCCTTATGCCACTTTTGCAGAGCACCCTATGAAATACAGCAGTGAGAAGTTCCTCAAAATTTGCAAGGTAGGAGGCAACTTGAGCATCACTCTTAGAACAGCGTTATTGGTGGAAGCTATAAACTTCTAAACTATAACTGTTAAAGAAAGATTAAAGGTGATTAGAAGATACAACCAAGGGTTCATATAGACAAAACCTTCATAGATTTATGGAACCTATTTTAGTACAGTGGTGCTGTTTTATATATTTAAATATATACAATAGTCATAGTAGCCAAACTATGCTGTTTGCCCCTTTCTAATTTCCTTCAGGATAACATCGTTAATAAATTGTGATAGTTGTTTTTGTATGACTCTATTTATTGCCTACAAAGCACATATATAATTTTCTATATATAATTAAATCCTAATTATTTTATTCAGGGAAGAAGTGTAGAGTGATATAAAGTGTGTTTAATCAGATAAGGCTCTGTGGTCAAGTTTGACTAAATCACTTCTCTCTCTGGGCTTCAGTATTCTCATCCCTACAATGAAGATACTCATGTCTGCCCTTCCTCCCTACCTCTTTGGACCATGGTAAAGCTAAATAGGATAATAAACTGTAAAGAGATTAAGATTATTTTTTGTCTTTAAATCTCATCTCCTCAAATAGATTTTTAAATTAATCAATGGCAGGGATAGTCCTGCTATTCTTTAATCTCCCCTTGAGAGGCTTAAGTATTGCTCAATGCAGTAAATAGTCAAGAATTAAAACAATTGGAGCTGAAACTATAGTTAAAGATCAAACTTTAATTTTTTTTGACAAAACCAAATATACACATGTGCTTGTAGGTCTAGAAATTCTTGACTGCTCCTTTTTTTTTCTTTTTATATTTGCCTTTGTACCATTTTTTTTTTTATATTTGCCTTTTTACTCTGTTCTTCACTTTAGGATATCATAACTCTTTATTTGCTATAAATTCAAAATTTAGCAATCTGTACCTTAATGTCTTTCTGTGGTTGATGACAGACATTGTATCTCTTGTATTAAGTTAAACACTCTTGATTCATTTATGCATGTAGATAAATATCTATATATGCATGTATGTATGTAAACAGATATTTAAAATTGATATGTTCCCTATTCTAAGCATATTTTGAGGCAACATATATGTGATAAGATGTCATATGGGGACTTTATTCCCCCTAATATATAAGTAGAGTTGGCTTGAACCCTACACTACTTCCAGGAAAAATCAGTGATCCTCTGAAGATTTATGAAAATGTCCTCAAGGGCTTATGGTCTCATCCTTCCCCTTTCTTCCAAGCTATTGAAGGCACTAAATTAGTTTAGTGTATAGGTGGTTGTTTGCTACTTCCCATTTGATAGCCCTAGTTCACACTCCCACTCATATATCAACATCAGTCCCTCCCAAGGCCAACAAAACAAAGCAAAGTGAAAAAACCAATAAGAACTGCAAACACTTAATATGGTATGAGGGTGTGAGAGCAGACTTGCTGAAGGTGTCCTGAAGACAGAGTATAAGTTTGCATCACAATAATGCCCAGGACTCAAAGTGAAATATCAGACCTCTCTGTTTTTAAAAGTCTTTGTTAATAATCCTGTGACACATTGTTCCATAATCCCAGATCCTCTCCCCTACTATGCTCTTGCTCCTTCCCAAACTCCTTTTGTTTTTGTTTTTATCAATGGAGAGCAATTTAAATGCCTGTTAACCCATTTCAGAAGACTTAATAATGCATTTCCCAAGCATTTTTCCCTCCTTTACAGGAAGTCTGGATCTAGCCATTAAAATAATATATCTTTTTGAGTTAATATAATTATATTTTATTGGAAGTCAAAATAAATACCAACTGCCTTGCTTATTACATCCATTATTTCCTATGCCAAGTCTTATCTTGTTCCTCAAACCTGGTGCTATCAGTCCATATTCCCTTAAGTCCTTTGCTGGAAGAAATTCAGGGTGAGGCATTAAAGAACTAGTTCTATGAACTGCTGCAAAATGCCAGGGCCTTACCATAGGACTTTGCTTCATTCTACTACATAAAAATACAACAAACTGATTTATAA